>NW_001849387.1:5246-55210 GCF_000209065.1 Trypanosoma cruzi
GAGGGAGAAAAACAACCCAATTGGCAAAAAAAAAAAAAAAAAAAAAAAAAAAAACGAAACAAAGCACGTGAGTCACGCCAAAATCATTGGTATCAAAGTAAATGCCACAACATTGTGCCGTATGCTCCCTCCACGGTTAAAAGAGATAAGTCAAAAAAAAAAAAATACCTTTTGCCCGCCCACAACTGTACATACTGCACACACTCCTCTAACGAGGTTAGTTCCGTTTTGCTTGATTTGCCACAAATTTAACACTGGAATGGCGTCACGGTCCCTGACTAATTGTTTGCATCGCTTTTGCAACGGTGACGCTGCCGTGCCGCCAAATTTGAATCAGGAGAAGTGTCAATGCATCTTCAAAAACGCAGAGATTGTCACTTTTTTTTTTTTTTTTTGCCTGACGCACACCTTGTATGTTCCGCTGGCTTTCTTCCAGTTCTTTACTTCTTGGAGTGAAGCATCCCCCCCTCCTTCCTCCTCTTGTTTCTCACGGCTGCCCTACAAGAACAGCAACCGCTCCTTCTTCAACCCACATCCAGCCGCTAACTACATCTCCCTTCGTTTTTTGTTTGTTTGTTGTTATGTCAGCTTTCCTTCCATCCCTTCGTTCGCTTTCTTTTGTTGTCTCCTTCAATTTAAACCGGAATTGCCGTCTGCATTGGACTCATTTGAGCTGTTGGAAGAAGTCATTTCCCTTGTCGTCCAAAACAATGAAGGCGGGAAAATTCTCCACTTCAATCTTCCACACCGCCTCCATTCCCAACTCCGCCATATCAAGCACCTCTACCTTGCGAATGGAGTCTTTTGCAAGCAGTGCGGCAGGGCCACCGATACTGCCAAGATAGAATCCTCCGTGTTTCTTACATGCCTGCGTTACTGCTCGACTGCGGTTTCCTTTTGCGAGCATAACAAAGGAACCGCCGTTTGCCTGAAAGAGATCCACAAATGGGTCCATGCGTCCCGCTGTCGTTGGACCAAAGGAACCAGAAGGCATGCCTTCAGGACATTTTGCCGGCCCTGCGTAGTACACGGGGTGGTTCTTAATGTATTCTGGTAACGGCTTTCCCGCCTCAAGCATTTCCCGCATCCGTGCATGGGCCATGTCTCGGGCAACAATGATGGTGCCACTCAAACTTAGTCGTGTCTTGACAGGATACTTTGAAAGTTCAGCGCGAATCTTCTCCATAGGCATACTTAGGTCAATATTCACGGGTGGTGTCTTAAGGAGCTGGTCTTCGGTGATCTCTGGGAGGTATTTTGCGGGATCTGTTTCGAGCTGCTCAAGCCAAATACCGTCCTTGTTTATTTTTGCAAGTGCCTGACGATCGGCGCTGCAGCTTACACCGATGCCTATCGGACAACTGGCGCCGTGACGGGGCAGGCGAATGACGCGGGCATCATGGGCAAAGTACTTCCCCCCAAACTGGGCCCCCATGCCCATGTTGTAGCAGATGTCCATAACGACATTCTCCATTTCAGTGTCGCGGTAGGCGTAGCCCTTGGACTCATCCGGTTTTGTGGGTAGATTGTCGTAGTATTTGCAAGATGCGTACTTCACTGTCTTGAGTGTCATTTCGGCGCTTGTGCCACCCACGACGACAGCCATATGGTATGGTGGGCAGGCCGCGGTACCAATAGCGCCAATTTTTTCCTCTAAAAACTTACGGAGGGACTTTGGGTTAAGAACCGACTTCGTCTCCTGGAAAAGATACGCCTTGTTCGCCGAGCCGCCTCCTTTTGCCACAAACATGAAGTTGTACTCTTGTCCCTTCGTCGCATACAAGTCAATCTGTGCCGGCAGATTGGAGCCCGTGTTTTTTTCATCAAACATGGTGAGAGGAACATTTTGACTGTAACGTAGATTTGTTGTGGTGTAAATCTTGTAGACGCCACGACTCAACGCCTCGCATTCATCGCCGTTTGTGAACACCTGTTCGCCCTTGTAGCCGGCAACAATCGCCGTGCCTGTGTCCTGGCACCCGGGAAGGACGCGAGCTGCCGCAATGTTGGCATTCTTTAGAAGCTGTAGCGCGACGAAACGATCGTTGTCGCTCGCCTCCGGGTCGTCGAAAATCTTCCGCAGACTCGCGAGGTGGGATGGGCGAAGAAGATGCTGCACATCGCCAAAAGCCTCCGAGGCGAGCCTCGTCAGTCCCTCCACATCGACCTGCAGGATCTCCGGCACGCCACAGCCCGGCCTCACAACAGAAACGTAGTCCTTCGTCAAGAGACGAAGCGGCGTGTCGTCGTGGGAGACGTGCGGAATAAGCGGGACGTACTTGAATGGCACCGGGGCCTTCTTGCCAAGGGCTGCCGCAGAACGGCGCAGCATTGGAAGCCTCGAGTGATGTGTGCGTCAAAGAAATCTAGACAACAATGCTCTCTGCAGGATTGCGCAGTGAAAAAAATAAAAAATAAATAAATAAATAAATTAAAAAAAGAGTGGGGGCAAAGGACACAATTATACATCCAGGCGCAGGTCTGTACCCTGAACTCTCCCACCACCACCACCACCAATACCACCAAGCATCAACAACTTTGGCTCCACGCGGCATCCAAAAAGAATGCCAACAGGGAAAGACTTCAGTCGCCCACGTTTCACTTTACACATTCATCGCACTCACTCATATTTCGCCAAACCTCCATACATCATCATCATTCAACATCAGCACCATCGTGACAAGAGAAGTCACAGCATTCTTCTACAAGCAAAACAAATGTGGAATAGTCATCCACCCTCCCCAAATAATAAAATGCACACAAACCTATTCATTTTGCCATCACGACAAACCCGATAAATCGCCGCACTGCAGATAAGAAAAGTCGGCTGCTACATTTGTATCGCGAACCAGCACAGTACACGTCCCATTTTTCTTACTCCTTAAAAGTGCTTGAATAAATGGCCTACATCGATCCGTCAGGGGATTACTCGACAAATCAAGAAAACTCAACTGCAAACTGCTGCCATCATCGCATGCACAAATTTGAAATACATCCGCATCTGACAATGAATTATTGGAAAGGTCAAGTTCACGTACTGATGGAGTTTGCCTTACCGCTTCTGCAATAACTCTTGCACCCTCACCGTTTAAATGACAACTCCCAAGCCCCAACACTTTCAATTTCTTGGCACATGGGATACCAATGGCCATGCGTGCAGCACCATCCGCCTCAATAAGGTTGTCCTGTACGTACAGTCTCTCCAAATTTGGACATTCGGTGAGAAAACTACTCAATACTTTACCAGCGGTGTGTAACAAACGACCAGAAGAAACATTTAGGACACGAAGACAATGCGAGGAGTGGAGTCCCGCTTTTAAAAGTGTCGTTAGAAAAGACTCGGTCACGCAACATCTTGACATGTAAATTTCCTCCAGCGAGGCGATGCAGCGTCTCAGAGCAATGGCGAGACCGCGGTGATGAACGGATTCGATGCGATTGCCGCTAACGTCAAGCACTTTGAGTGAAGAGGGGAAAAGAAGCCACTGCGAGTCCTCAAGCGGAATCGCAAATGCCGGAATGATGTCGCTGTCCGCGATTCTCACTTCGACCAACGCCTTCGCCTGAGCGATGCCCTCCGCCACCGCCTGCGCTGCGGTATCGTCCATATGGCAGCGCTGCAATTCCAGCCGCTGCAGGTGGGAGGTGTGTTTCACCATCAGGTTGTAAATGACAGCGCACTCATCGCTGTGAAGGCGCGTGTCACAAAACAACAACTGCTCCAGGACGTCGTTGGGACTTTGGTACAGAGAGCGCAAAAGAGTCATGACACCAAGGGGACTAATTTTTGTGGAAGCAACTTCCACCACACGCAGCCTGCCGGCCTTGGGGAATACCGTGGACGCAACATAGTCCGCCACATCGTCATCAAACTTGTCGCCCATCATGCAGAGTGTCTCCGCCTGTGTAATCTGCTTCTCGTTGAGGGTGCCGTTGAGTAGTGCCATGCCAGTCAAGGCCTTCTCGTTTTCTCGAGGCTCCTCTAGCAGAGACGCAGTTGACATGTCCTTCCCATACCCGCCCTCATTGACTATATTCCTTACGCACCGCTGCAATGCCACATTGCATGCCTCCATTTCGAGGGCGGGAGCAGCAAACCACTTTTCTTTTACTCTCAGGGCAGTGAGCACCCACGCAAGCAAAAATAAGCAAATATATATATATATAACAAAACAAAACAAAACAAAAAAAAAAACAAATGCCATACAGTGAGGCCCACTCATACTCCTAAAGAAATATTTACACATCTCAGAGATGTACACATTAAAACAAACAAACACACACTCACGCACACGTTATTTGTCTCGTCTCCTTCTCTCATGTAGATGTGCGCACATAGATGTATGAATACAAACCTTCTATGGAATAAAGTCTGTAACAAAACCAAAACAATTTAAATGATGATCATGGCACAAAAAAAAAAAAAAAAAAAAAAAAATAAAAAATAAATAAATAATAAAATAAATTAATAATAACCGGAATCACTTCTAAGAAAGACTCTGCACTTCCATTTGCATCACCCTCATTACGATTTCACAACACCCCCTCTATGTTACTACCACATTATATATATATATATAATGTGCATTTTCCCTCCCTATTTTCCCTATATCTTGAAAGCAGCAAGTTTGTTGTTTTCGGCATTATCACCAAAGGCCGCAGAGAAGTCACGGTACGTGACTTTCATGTGACGGAGCTGCTCCTCGCTGGGTTCGTCGTCGACAGATGGGGCAATGTTTTCCTTCGGGTTCCATAACATCTCCGCCAGGTCTCCTAGAGAGATGGAAATCCCCGTCAGTGACTGCAGTTGATCCCTGCAACTGCCAAGAGTCAATGTGTGCGTCGGGGGCAAATCCTCCAAATGCCAATGACGCGGCGTCCCCAACGGAGCCTCCGCCGCAACGCGACCCACAAGACCACGTGCAAGGCCGACATAGAACGCCGTTACGCCGCCCCGTCGGTGCTGCACATGATCACGCACTGCCTGGCAGAAGCGCTCCTGCTGACTGTAACTGACGACGCGTGACGGTGGCCGACTGTTGCCTCTCTTATTTTCAACACTTTCCGGACGTGAAATAATGTCCCGCACTGACGACGAGTTGCTTCGCGCCACGCAGCGTAAGCCACTGCGTGGTGGCGGCATGTTCTTCGGGTTCTTGTACGCGTCAGTGATACCTACAACCTGAATGTTCTGCTGCTTTCCTGCAGCATTTTCCACGTGATGAATACCCCGCGGCGTTTCCGGGTGCCTCGGCGGCGTGACGCGCCGCAAGCGCGCCCACAAGAACTCCCGCGTTTCGTGCGACTCGTCGTTGTGGTGCGAGCGGCGTGCCACATGCGGGGTGACCGTTGTTGCAGTCGTGGGGTCTTCCTCAGCAAATATGTTAAGCGTGCCGGCATGCAACCGGCGCGTGCGTTCAAAGGCAGCACGCCTCGAGGCGAATGAAGACTCGTCGTGCGGCAGTGGGTGTATCACTGGTTCCATCCACGCAATGCAAACGGCACACACACACACACACACACACGCTTTGTCTCCTTTTTCTTTCACCAGGGGCAAAGTGAAGGGGGAAAAAAAGGCATCAGGAAACAATAGCATCCAGCAGTAATAGTGCGGCCTCTGAGAAATGAACAGTGGCCACCGAAAACGTAGCAAAAAAAAACAAAAATTAATGTAGAAGACGCCGCAAACGAGCATCGTTTAGTCTTTGTCACTTTTCAATACGACCGTGTGAGACCAATAAAAGGGAAAAACACCCGCACGCAACCACGATGAGCGAGGCAAAAAGAAAATCATTTATATTAAACACGGCATACATAAACAACAGTGTCACCTTAGCACGGAAAAGAGCAAAAATTTCCCACCAGCGACTCTCAGCTCGAGACCCACGGCGAGCGGCATAGCGGACATACTGTCTGGCCACTGTTTGCCCACCATGAATATAGGCAGTAGGAATGAAGAGCGGCGTTTCGGCACACGGCACAACGCATATCGGGCAGGCGATTATCCACAGCCGACACCACCGCAAAACAGATGGGACACGGTTCCTGACCAGAGAAGTGAGCGTCCATGTTTCTACCAAAAAGTGTCACACACTCCCACACATTGGCAGAACCTCCAAAGAGCAGAACCGTCATTTTTAGCATCCATGAGCGCCACTTATCTGTTGAGACTCCGCAGCCTTTACCACTTTCAAAGGTAACCGCAGGTGGCTTCAATGGAAAGGCGGAGGGAATTTCAATCTTTACCATGACACTTGCTTCTTCCATGGTGTACTTCAGTGTGATGAGTTTCTTGGGTATGCTTACCGCTATGTTGTAATTTTCATTCACGTCGAATGTTGATTTCCCGGATGGACTCCGGCCAAGCACAGTGAGCAAACTCTCTTGTATGAGAAGGGGCGAGATGTGTCTCTCCACAACGGCGTAAAAGAGATCCTGCAGTTTCCGTTCAATCGTCTCCAACCAGCTCTTGACAACAGACAACATGCTGCTCTGCAGCAGTAAAGCAAAAACAGCAGCGGCGCCCTTTGCCAGTTCCTTCATCGGCTCCGCAGAGTTTGGACGCGTTAAGGCAACGGTTTCAAATCCAAGGTGTTCGCCACCCGCCTTGGGCGTGCTACAGAGATACGTGCCTTCAAGACGCCTGTTGCCAGGCACGGCTGGGGTAAGAAGCAGTGAGCAAATAAGATCGAGCAAATGGAACACTTCCTCGCGCCGCTCCTTCGTAAAGTCCTCTTTGGTCGTTCCACTCAGCGTGACACACCAGGCGAGCAAATGTGGAAACAGTGCTAGCTTCTGTTTGTTTGTCTTCATAATGATTTTCGTGTGGCGCGTAAACAGCTTCAGTTTTGCTGGTGATACGGTGCTAAACTCATGACGGAGGTTCCGCAGCAGGCGCTTTGAGGTGATTTGACGCATGATGGGCAGCAACACCACGCCAGAACGCATAAGTGTCAAAACGGACAAGAGCGACACCGCAGAAATGGCGCTTGCGACGGCATCCATCCCAATAGACTCTAACTTCGCAATAGGGGTGGCACAGAGCCACTGGTAAGCAAAGTTCATCACACTCGCTACTTTTGTCACGGTCACCTCGGAGGAACGCAAGACGGCAACATCTGATGTGACCAAATCAGCAAGACTTTTTGACGTAAATGCTATCAGTTTAGTCACGAGGGGCACGTCCTCCTCCTTTGTTTGGCGAAGCGACAGAACACACTCGGTTACGACGTCGAAGAGAATGAGGTTGATGGAGCTTCGCAGTACATCATCAAGGCGCCCGTGTAAAATCCCACCGCGGCGGGCTGACACGGCGGCCACGACAACACATCGGAGATCTTTCAAATTCATGGAAGGTTCGTTTGGTGCCTGAGACAGCAATCGGCCGTTGGGCGGCATGTGGCGCAGCCTACAGCAGCGGGCCAGAAAATAAGTCATTGTGTGCACAAGCTCATTGTATGCTGCCGTGTCGATGATACGGCTGGAAGAAAGTTCTACAAGGAACTCCAACCCGTCAAGCGGGCGAAGTCCCTGAGAATAGGTGATAACTTGTTGCACCGTACTAGCAACGACAACCGGAGCAATACTGAGGTGCCGATGTATAGTCATGGTCAACAGTGCGGTGGGTATTTGCAGCGTAGGTAGCATACACATCGCCTCTTGCACAGCAGACGTTTGTTTTTTGGCAATGGATGAAAGAATAGAGTCATCAATAACATCGGCGGCTTCATCAAGTGAGGCAAAAAAGGCGCGGTACGCTGAGATGGCCTTCTCATGTAGAGGCGCCGTACCCTCCTTTAGGAGAAGAGAGCTGACAATCCACTCCGTCGCAACGCTGGCTATGCATCGTGCACTATCCAAGATTTCATCACCAACGCACATCGCAGCGTCGCGAATAACCGCCGCAAGCGTGCAAAGAAGAAGATGGGGTTCCGTGTCCGCCGCCAAAATTGCCATAATTTCATCCCGCGATTGAAGTCGTAAGAGCGCACGTGGAAGTAACTTCCTCATGAGCAACTTTCGTATCGGTTCTGACAAGGCTTCCTGTACACGCGCTGCACGAATTAGCGGCAAAATCACGGCAACGGTATCGCACGTTTTTATGGGAACAGAGAGGGCGAGCAAGTGCACAAGCTGTGCCGTCCGCACACATCGCAACAGCGACAGATCCATAGCATCAAGCGAGCAGTATCGATCTAGCATGGCAAAAGGTATATCCGCAGTGGATACGCTGTTCTCCCGCAAGAGCACCTGATGCTCCGCCCACAGTTCCGTGCTGCAAGCAATCCCTTGCAGAAGATTACTGGACGCAAATGGCACCAATCGGGAGAGTTGTCCACAGGCTGCGAGGCCACACGACGGCACCCGCCCAACATCATCAAACAACTCAAGGGATGCCGTGTCCAGCTGCTCCACACTCACCTCATACGATTCCAGCAGCCCTTCCACTTTCTCCACCAGGGTGTTAAACTGCTTCACACCGAGAGAGTGCTTCTTCCTTGCCATCGCCCGCAACAGGGGATCCTTGTCATTCTGCAGAGCCACACGAAGTGCTTTGATGGACATGTACTGCTCGGCGTGTAGTCTCGGTGCAACAGTGGCCACAATGCGAAAAAGCGTCGGCAAATTTAAGTCGTTACCAGTGAAATCCAACAGTTCAGGCAAACGGCTGCCTTTTCTAAAAAGATCAGTCCACATCAAAAGTCGTTGCAGGACCTCTCCGGCCTTATTCACCACGTCCTCCTCCTCCTCTTCATCCTCCTCGTCAATCGTGTCGGCATCGGCACCATCACTCGAGGAATCGTCGTCTTCGTTGTTATCACTCCCTCTGCGTGTTGTCTCTGAGTCGGCCTGCGATCCCACCTTCGCCTTTCCTGCCGTCGCTCCCTCCTCATCGGAGACAAGTCGCAGAACGGCATCCAACGACTGCCGCACCGCCTCACGCAGTTGCTCCTTCTCAGTTTTTGACAGCGTCGTTCGCACCTCTCCAAGGGCATCAACGCAACGCTCCAGAGTACAGAAGTCTGCCTCCCTACATGACCACAAGATGAGGCCCAAAAGTCGCTCAGGGTCCCGCATGTCACTCAGAAGGATGGCGTCCTTTACCCACTTCATTTCACCAGAAGTGACAGCAACAAGCGCCTGTAGTTGCTCACGTATCTCAGAGTCGTTCCACATCAAGACAACCGAAAGTAGCTTCCTGAAAAAGTTCAAATTCGCTTCTCCCCCATCTTTTTCTTCTTCCGCTAATTCTCCTTCCTTCCGCATGCTGGCGTCCATTCGGATGGCGTCCACCAGGCCTTTAGCAACCTGCAACCGCACCGCCCTTGTCGGGATAAACGGTGCCTGGCGGTCAGTGCCACTACCGTTTGGGTTCGCACACGCATGCAACAAGACTGATAATGGCTCCCAGAGTCTGTTGTGCAGGTACTTTGTGATTAGCAGTTCCGCCATCTGCGAGGCCCCGGGAAGGGCAGCAACAACGCCCACAATCCCCGCCTGAAGCAGCTCAAACCTTCTCTGGAGTTCGTCGTTCGCGTCATTCGGAAGAACTTGACGGAATGCGTTAGGGTGACCACACAATACATTAAGACACTCACAAAAAAGACCCTCGTGGCGAGCAGCCCGTCGCATACTTGACGCAACAATCGACACGGTGGCATCTAAGCGGCGGGCTCCCTCGGGCGCTGTTCGCATCAACGCAGTCAGTGTGGTGAGGATGCGGTGAAACAGCTTGACGCCGTCGTGCTCATGCCCTTCGCCTCGCGCCGCAGCGCGAACGCACAGAAGCTCCCACACCTGCAAAAGAGCAGATAACACCAATCGCCACTCCTGCGAACTTGCGTCGCCAAGAGACTCTAGTTTTTGCACAAGCGCCTCACCAAACTCAGCAGCCACGTCCGCGCAGCGTGGGTCACGCGTGAGGGGCACCAGCAACGGAACGAGAGAGGGGTAAATGACTTCCATCGCCTCCGGGTCTCGACACTCTGTGCAGCTCCAAATAACATCCCGCAGAAAATCATCTTCAAAGTAGTCAATAGCAGTTCCAGATGCCTCGCTACACCACAAAAGCAAAAGCTCCCAGGCTCGCCGAATTACCACAACCGCATCATCAAATATGGCGTTGTGAAGAGCAATAGAAACGCAGCGGTAAAGTTTTGGTGTCATGAGTTTTGCCTCTAAGATATCACGCAACAATAAGAGCGACGCTGAACGCACAACGGGTGTCCTCATCGCAAGATTGGTCTTCACATTGCCTTCTCGCACAGGCAAAATGGGTTGTAGTGACTGTGCTTCCACAAACGAAATGATTTTCTCGCGCGCTAGCACGGGTTGCCGCATCATGTATCCCATAGTACATACAGACGAATACAGTGTGTTGGATCGTCGGTCCAAATTATCGTCTTGGAGCGGCTTCCCTCTACTCTGTTCAATCACAGTTTGAAACGTTTCAATGAGGCCCTCCACAATGTTATCGGCAATCCCATGTAACATCTCAGGAGTGACGACTGCGTTGAATGCCTCACGGGATTCCTTCCGCACGGAGGTCTCCATATCATTCATACGCAATAACCAAACAACGGCAAGCGATGGCAACCCTCGAACCAGTTCTTTTCGCAGGGTCTTCCCCCGTTGAGCTATATTAAGCAAAAGACCAAAAACGCCAGCACGAACAGATGCATTCGCATGCTCAGCGTGGCGTATGACAGATTCAATGATGTTTGGAATGTATGAAATAATTTCTTCCTCCATTACAAGAGTCAATAAACGATTCAATTCTGAAAGAGCTTTGAGCAAAGTTATTTCGTTGGTTTTATGCAGGAGCTTCAGATTCACTTCTACCATAGACGCATCTTCTGCCGCACCCTGGGCGGGTATTGACATACCACCCAAAAAACTCTGAAGACTATCCGGTGTACCACGAGCCGTCACAAACGACTGCGCGGCACGTCCCTTGGCTGGTCGTGGTGGCATTTATGCTCGCTATTTGTTAATAATATATATATATATATATGTATGTGTATATATATAGTTTCCTTGTCTCCTCCCCTCTCCCTCTCTCGGCTTTTAAATATCTTCCTCCCTTAAAATCTTTTTTTTTTTTTTTCTCTTCAACTGGTGACCACGACTTCTTCTCTCACCTCGAAGTTCTGTCGATGGGGCAAAAAAGAAGGATAACTTCGATACAATCAAAAACACACACACACGGAGAAAAGGAGAAATGGAGACGTACGCACATTAACTGTGTCCCTCTCTCTCCCTCTGTGTGTGTGTGTGTGTGTGTGTAGGTGCAGGGAAAGGGAGGGAGGGAGGGAGGGTACGTGTCTCTTCCTCCTGCCGTGGCGCCATGCACAGTGGAGCCAACAACAACAACAACAACAACAAAGACGGTCTCAACACAATCATTAAATAAAAGTAATCAAAGAATAATGGTGTTCAATCAATCAATAAATAAACACAGAAATAAGTGACGCAGCAGTAAAAAGAAAAAAAAGAAAAAGAGAAAACAAATGAACGCAAAAACGCATCATTTGCTGTAGTAAATGGAAGAAGGAAAACACACGGAGATAAGGAGTAAATACATCTCACACGCTCCTTCTGTCATTTTGCCCTTCTGTGCACGCATAACTGTGAAGTGGTCAACGAGATAGGCACGAATAATAATAATAATAAAGAGGTGGGTGATAAAGATAGTCTTGGTATGTGCATTGTGTAGGTGTGCGAAAAAAAAAAAAAAAAAGAGAGGAAAGAGAGAGAGTGAGAGGAAAGGCTCACCGCCTCCCCCGCCACCACATACATTTGAGCCCATCATCTAAAAATTCAAACCAGGGCATTAGACGAATGATTCTCGTGCGTTTTTCCACGACTTTAAGTGGATAGACCGGGTGGACCTGCACGCGTCGCCATGACATTGCCACCAACGTCCCGTTTCCCTCCTCCTCCCTCTCTCTTTCTCTCTGTTGTTAAGTTCCTACTGAGTACACACCCACATGTTTATATGTTTATATGTTAAAATGTGTTTACATCATCACACACGTGCTTCTCTCTAACCCTTACTTTCTACGGGGTTCTCATCTCCCCCTCCCCTCCACCTTGGGATTTCTAAAACAATTTATTTCAATTCTTCTGTTTCATTTTCTTTCAAAAGAATTATATCCACAGTGAGCCGGAAACTGTGTGTGCGTGTGCAGAGGCCTGGGAGGGGCTGTGAGGTAGAGCGAAACACATCCACTCTTGCGGCATTTTTTTTTTTCTCTTCTTTTTTTCTTACCTCCATGCCCTCTCAGTCATTTTCTATCAATCTATGATTCCCCTCCCCCACTCCCTCATGTGCACACTCACAGGCAACTCCTCTATGAATATGCCAACAAAAACGGTCTTCCTCCTCTTCGCTCTCAAAATCTATGCGTACACCCATGCACATGTATACGTCTGTGTACGACGCCGTGCATGAAAGTATCTCACTCCACTGTCCATCACCGTACCTTTTCTCTCCCTTTCTATGCAAGAAAGGCTTGCGGGTAATTTCCACAGACAAATACATACAAGTACGTACTATATTGTCCAGTGGCGCATAATGGATTTGTCTAAAGGTTCCCGATGGACACGCGTAAAACGACCATGTGGAGGGATCTTAAGCGGTGCAATATCGCGCAGTGGCAGAGTTTTCCACGCCTCAGGCAGTGTCAACACTAAAGGACTGCACAATTGGCCATCTGTCGCTAGCCTATACAACGCGTCCTTCACCGGTATGTCCTCCTGACACCCTTTAAGAAGTCGTTCAATGATGTAGTACACATTGACTAGTGTCGCGTCCTCCTCGCTACGGGATCCATAAAAGTCATCCGCAAGAAGACTGTTTCGTGGATTGAGCTTGCAGCAGTTTGCTGCATTATCAACGATAAGTAGACGGTCCATGTCTCGTCCCAACAGACGTAGATCTTTGGTATGAAGCGGCTCCGTGAACCACATATCATTACGGTATATCACTTCATCAAAAACGGTTCCCCTTTCATTCAATTGCTCCACCACCGGCAACGCCGTTTCCTTCTTTGACGCTGTCCACAAGACGACCTCCAACCCTTTCATGTGGCGAAGGGCATTGAGGAAATGCAGGCAGTACGGGCGTAGAATGGCAGCCGACAGGGCTCCATTACGGTTACTAACGAGCGTCTCGTCAAGATCTAGAACAACCGTCAGCGTCGGACATGTCTCGTGCGCCTCAAATTGTGGAAGCAAAAAACTTTGAAAAAGCGGTTTTGCCAAAGTGCCAAACCGTTCACGGAGATCAAGTGCACAATGAAGTTCTGCGGAGAGGGCTGCAGCATGCAGACGGCGGCGGCGAGTGCTGGGAGAAGAGGGACTGCGGAACGAGGCTGAGCGGGACAAAGTCATCGTGTTGGGGCCACGCGTCGACGACTCCGTCAACCCGCTACTGTTTCCAGTGGACGGGGTATATTGACTGGACGCGGTCGCCGCTCGGTCTTTGGGGGATGAGACTGCTTTTGCATCTAATAGCGCTCCCGATGAGCGGAGTTGACTGTACCAATATGACTTGATCATGCTCGTGTTTTGGCGGCGGTGGAGTGTGTCCATGAGCCGTCCCTCTATTGGGGAATAGTCAGACATGTTTGCCAACCCGCCAACTACTCCTTGTGCGTCAGTGGGGAAGAAACGTTATGCCTTATTGCCGCGGCTGCGTTCCTTCCTTCTGGAGGGGCAACAGGCCTCTTCTGCGTGGAGTCCGGCCGGGTGCCCTTCGCTCTTTCTCGGTACAAACAACGCGGGGTTCGTGAGGAAGTGCGGGTGAGACGGTGTGCCGTGGAATTTGCTCCCGCCTTGTCTTTTGTTCGTTTGCTCCTTCGCCTCCGTTTTTGTCGACCCGCTCGGCTTCCCCGCGCACCTCGTGCTCCCCCGCCTCCGTCTCGCTGCCGCCGGCGTCACCCGAGTCAATGCGCACTGTACCGTCGAGGGCGATAGGAGAGAAAAACCCCAAGACACACACACAAACACACAAAAAAGGAGACACAAACAAAAAAAAAAAGAAAAAAAAAGACAGAATTACTTGTAACGCATCCGACACAACAAAATGCACACACACAAAAAGAGACACACACACACACACACAAACACGCAAAAGACAAAACAAAAAAGTCAACTGAATGTAAGAGACACGCCATCGTCGTTAACGTATAACGAAGAAAGTGGAGTGGCCCTTCAGCGCATAAGTACACAGACAAACCAGTGGTACGAAGCCAACGCGTATCAAAGGCAGCTGATGGACAGGCATGCAGATAGACATATGTATATCTTATGTATATATACATCCATGGCTGTGAAGACACCGGGCGGTGGTGAGAGGTGACAACTTGCAAACTAATCCCCGCCTCCTCGTTCAAACTTTCCTTCCCGTCTGTTGCTTCTATTCGTCTTGAGACAACCCCACCCACCAGCGCATCACATCCCAATCAACCAAAATCTTACATAAAACCAAAAATGAGACATTCATGGCTATTCATCTCTCTTTCATTTTGTCAGATTCTCCGTGTTTTTTTTTTCTCCCTCTTTTTTTCTTTCCTTCTCCTTGCTGCGTCTCTTTCCTCTCCAGAGCCCGCTGCTGCTCACTCTGGGTGCACTCACAACTGCCCCAGAAGCACTCTATCCCTGAGGGTAATATCTATCAGCCGGTCGAGCTTCTCCACCTCAAGCTTGCGTAGACTCTTCGGATCGTCAGGCTCACCCTTCTTTGGTTTGCACAGGATGCGCAGGTTCGGCGAGAGCTTCAGGATGAGCACCGATCCACGCGAGTCACCCACCAAGACGACTGGCTCATCCTTGTGAAATGCAACGTGGGTGAGTTTGGCATTCTTCACCACCGTCTGGGAGCAGAGAGGCTCACGCTTGTTTTTGTTCAGGTCAAACACAAACACCTTGCCGTTCGAGGTGACTGCCGCAAAGACGGTGGAACTGTACGGAGCCCATGCGATGTCGCCAACGGAGTCAGCCGCGTCAAAAGTCAAGAGGGGTTTTGTGGAATTCTTGAGCCACAGTTTCACCGTCCAGTCAGCAGAGCAAGTAATAAAGATGTCTGGATGGAATGGATTCCAGCGACATGTGTACACAGGCATGGTGTGCCCCTCGTAACGTACCAAGCACTGTCCATTGTACCCTTTGCTACACAGCATCACAGAGCCCTCCTGCGTGCCCGCAATGAAAAGTCCATCATACGCCACAGAGAAGTCAAAGCATGTCCCACCTAATCGACTAAGTAAGATCGCCTCCGGGTCCGAGGCGCATGCACCTGTTGTCAGTGTCATAACATCTTTGAAAACCAACTCCTTCTTGTGTAATGACCAGCTGGTAATACGGCCATCCGTACTGATAGAGTAGAACTGAAGATTCATGGTGCCAGTGCACCAGTGAATCTCCCAAACGGGGTCCATGTGTTTACCAGAACGTACATCAGATTGACAAATGGGTTTCACGCTCTCCTTACCGTCCTTGCTGAGTATGCGGAGGTCAAATACACAGACCGATCCATCATGTAGACCACAGGCAAGTAAAGCCGTTTCTTCAGGGTGAAATGCAAGACACATAACACCGCTCTCCAGATTAAATGAAAATTCCGGGTGGGCGGGAATTTGGACGCCCGAGAGCGTTGGTACGGTGTTTTTAAGAGTAAAACAGTGAATGGAGCCTTTGCCTTGTCGCTGAAAGTCGTAGCTACCAAAGCCTACCGCAAACAGGTCTTTGTAGCGATTGTTTAAAGAAATGCTAGTTACTGCGCGATGCTTCACTTTTGTCGTGAAGAATTGCCACAGTGGCAGCAAATTGCCGTCCTCCTTGTAGAGATCACTCTCATCTTCCCAATACTTGAAGTCTTCAATGATGTCGTGACAATCATTTTGATTGACCATTCGCTCAATGATTTTAAGCGCCTCCCTGTATTCGGAGGAGCTTAAAATCTCTTCTGACGTTTTGCTTCCGCCGGTGTCCTCGGGTAAAGTAATTTTCTCTTCATCCTTTCCAGTGCGATGCGCGGTGGCCTTTTTATTTGCCGCTGCGGCCTTTTCGTTCTGAATGCGATCTTCTTCATAGGCATCATAAATTTCCCACGCGGTGGCCATGGCACTAAAATTCGTCGACGGCGGCGGGTCTGTCATGACACACTGTTCCTTCAAGCAGTTGTTCATCGTCTGGTTGCCACGGTCCCTGTAGTTAAACTGATTCTTCAGGATGCTTGTGGAAACGCCCTCGTCGACCAAATCCGGGTTCAGCTCGGCACGTGCGGCGAGTTCTGTGTCGTGCTCGCGGCGTTGACGGTCCTCCGCCTGCTGCACCGCTTCCGGGTCATCCTTTCGTACGGTACTGCCATCCTGCGAAAAGTGTCTCGCCGTCTGCCCCACGCTTGGAAAGAAGCGGTAGGCGCGTGCATCCTTCTTGTAGTCGAAGTACACCGGAGTTGACATGACGCTGGGGTCCGTGCCCTTCAGGATGCGCTCCACCACCGCGTCGCGGTCCTCGCCCGGTTGCTGTCCGCCGGTGGCGTCAGGTGGCCCTGCGGAGGTCTGACTGTTGTTCGGGTGGGACTCGTTGGGGTTGTGGCTGGCGCGCCGCGCATTGGTTTGATTGCCGTCCATTCTGCTGCTGTCGGGTGGGCGTCGAGCGCAGTTGACGGGTAACGTCAATATTTTTCCTCTTCCTTCTGATCTTCTGTTTTTTCTTCTCTCTCTCTCTCTCCCTCTCTCTGCGTGTGTGTGTGTGTTTCAGCGGCGAGGATCGCACGCAAAAAACCTCCTTAAAAAAAAGATGTTTTTTTCCTCCAGTCACCGCGGCAAAAGAGAAATGAGGGAGCGAAGAACGGGTGCTGGCAAACAGACACCAGCGCCGAGCCCCACAAACTGCGAGAGCGACGGAACGAAGTGCACACGTGAGTGGGCACGCAACGAGGAAAAAGTATTAAAAGAGAGAGAGACATGCACACACGTAACAACCGTGAGCCCGGATAATACAAGTCCGCCGCCGCCAACACCACAGCGGGCCGCACACGCCCCACTTCTCTGCACTCGCGGCACCAAAAAGAAATACAAAAAAAAGGATGTACGTTTGACTCCCGAAAGGCACTGAGAGAGAAATAAACGCTCTTCAAAGCAGACTTCATCTTCAATGCAAGGATTTTTCCCAGTTCATCCCTCCCTCCTCGCCGATTTATTGCTATGGCTATTATTACTGTTGTACTCAGGGTAGACCCATGTATAAAAAAACTAATGATACATGAAAAAAAAAAGAAAGAAAAAAAAAACAACAACAGGTAGTATGCTCTCATATTTGCATCTCATCTTTCTGCCGCGTTCATCACTCACTCATGTTCCCGCGTCTGTCTTCTACCCAAAACTCACGACCGACGACCCCACGTAGGATGGCACTACCGGCTTCTTCATGGGGCGTTCTTTGATACTGCAGAAACTCTCGGGAAGTGAGCCGGAGCTCCATAGCGCAGGCCCCGCACGCCTCTGCAAAGGCTCAAATTTCTCCTCCGCAACACGACGTCCAGCAGAGCGGCGCCACGAGATCGGGCGCACCTCTTGATTTAGGATGATGCACGCACCAGCTCTGTTCATGTCTTCCAGGTAGTTACAGCAAGAGAAAAGCGTTAGGATGCGGCCAGAGAAGCCCATCTCCAAACCAGACATCTTCTGTTGGTGCGCACGGATCAGCAGCGTGAACCCCCACCGCTGCATAAAGGACTCAAGTGCGAATGCCGTAAACTCGCGTATGATGTTCCGATCATCACCTCGTCCCATATTACTGCGGAACCCGTGTGCATCAAATGTTTCATGGCGAAAAGCATGCTCGTCTGATGCCTGACCAAAAATGCCTTCTCCACTTCGTAGCAACGGAGTGTCACAAGTGACAGAAGAAGAGACGGGATCGTTCCAGAGCAGCTCGCGCACCAGACGGCGAAACTGCGCAGTCCGACCCTCTTCATTATCGACCGGCATCAGACAGCGAAAACGAAGTTCACTCAACTCACTCGGGGTGCCGTCCATAAGAAGCTTTAGAAGATCCTCGTGTGGAACGCCATCGTTGCCTGCTGTGAATTCCCTCGGGGAAGACGGGCATTTATCCCTTTCCTCCCCTTCCTTCTCACGCCTCTGCTGCCCTTCTTGGGGCGGCTGCTCCTCTCGCCCGCGAGGCGCAGGCTCGTCCAAGTTAAAACGCAGCAGCGGAATACCCCCATGACACGCAAAAATGGTGTCGTCCACAATCGCCATTAGCGGAAGCGTCGCAAAGACATCATTCACGCGTCTCCAAAACATCTCGCCATCTTTATTGCCAAAGAAATCCCAGCACTTTTTGCGGAAGGACAAATCACCATAAGTTTCAACGTCACCATTTATCTCCTCATCTTCATGATTGCCACGAAGAATGATGACATTCTCCGGGCAAAGAGTCTGCCAGGAGAGGAGGTACAAGACAACCTCCACGTCGTGTAAGCCACGATCCACGTAGTCGCCAAGAAACAGCACCGGTGTTGTCATGAGAGACCAGTGACGGAAGGGTACCACGCTATCAGCAATGAACTTTAGATCAGCAAAACTACCATGAATGTCACCACAGCAGAAAATGGGTGACCGACGCCGTATCGTTAACGGTGAAAATGACATTGTCATGATCGCATGCTCCGCCAGAAGAAAAAATTGTTCCAAAAGCATTTTTCTACTGCTTTCGGTGAATTTCAAAAAAATACCCTCTTCCGGTTCGTAGGCATCCTCAATGCATTCCAATACATTTGCCGCCGCTGAACGCACCGGCGTCTCAAAGCGCATGTAACGAACTCCTTTTAACACCTCGTACCCGTGGCATGTCATGTAGGGATCATCCAAAACATGATGGCTGAGCTTCGTTTTTGTGCTTTTTGGATCCGACGACTGGCCGATTTCTGAGGCGCTCAGACTACTCTGATCCATAATAGTGTGAAGAGCGGCACGCTCCCCCAACAACTCCACAACGTAGGGCACAATGGCATGTGGTGATGGTGGCAGGTAAGTATCCGCCTTGCCCATGTACGGCGGCATATTGTGAGTGAAACCCGAGCTCCCAGGATCCGTGAGACCTTGACAGGAACTTTTCTCTGTTTCCTCTAAAGGCTGTGATTCGTATGATGCCATCAACAACTCCGCTTTGTTTTCTTTGGCAGACCCCACAATTTGCACCACACGTGGCGATCGCGGAGAATTTATTTCTTCAACCTCACCACCAGTTGGTGCCAGAGGTAGCAGCAGTAATGGCTTGTTTCGAAGGCTTTTCTCCAAGGCTTCGGGAGTCGATACATTTGAGGTGCTCTCCGGCGTTGGCACCGCAACCGAATACGTGCTGATTGTAAAGAAACGAAACGTCGTTTGCTTGCAACATTTGATGAATGAGACAAAAGAGCCGGGGGGAAGCCGCAAGGGTCGGCTATGCATCCCCACTTTAATATTGTTCACGTACACAGCAATGCTAGCGGCGGGGATGCTGAGCAGCAGCTCCTCCTCCGCGGTGCAAGAAATACGAGCCAGGATAGGATGGCGGGAAGCGACGATGTGAGCCCCGGCGGCACGCGATTGGGGCGGCTGCACGACGATGTCGCATGACACGTCAAGTCCTATGCGCAGCTCGCGGCCGCTCTCAACAACAACGCATCGGTTGTCCCACATGTGCTGCCCCAACGATTTCAGGCATAACGTCCAAAAAAAAAGGAGAAAAAAAAAAAAAAGAAGAGCGCATCACGCAAGGCACACACCCACCAGTCCAACAGGAAACCCCCGCACTGGCAACTGGCGGCCTGCTGCTGAGAGTCAACACCCACGACACATGACACGCCTGCGCCATTCACACTCCCATGGTCGATGCACCACCACCAAAGTGCAGACACGCACACAAAAAACACACAGAGAGAAAGAGAGAGCAGACGGAGTTTTATTATCAAAGACATAATCCGTCTGCCACACATCCACGACAAGAAGGTCGAGATTCACGATGTAAAAAAACATCCAAAACAACAACAACGACAAAAGGAGTCGGAGTATCGCGGCTTCCAAATAAGAAAAAATGGCACGGCAAATACTGGCATCGGTAATTCTACAACAAAAAACTGTTTACTTTCAAACCCTGCAAACCATAAAAAGCCGGACAAAAGATGTGGAGTTCACCCCATTGTTGAAGAGCCGCTTTTGTGTAGGGATAAAAGAAACGGGGCATACAACGGAAGGATCTTAAGCGGCATCTCCTCAGAGCATGGGAATTCGATGGCTACCAAACTTCCTTCGTGAGGGGTCAAGAAGGAAAAGAAGAAGAAGAAAAAGACAGTTTTTAAGGCATCGTGTAAGAAGAGGGGAAAGAAGCAACAGCAGCGGCAGGAAAAACAAAAGAAAAACGAGCCGTCTTATGAAATTAACCGTTCATTAAAGGCGTACCGTGTTGCACAAGGCGATGTTTTGCAACGACCCCCTTCCAAGGCACACCAGACGCATAAAACGTGAGGAACAACAGGAGTTTCATTGTCAGCGAGAACATTTACGACGCGATGGGAAATATTACAACCTTCGTTTCTTCGCCGTCCCCATCTTTACAGCGCTGGCCACCCGGCTGAGTGGGTCACGGGACCTTGTTCTCGGTTGCTGAGAAGCGGATGAAGATTTTGATGATGTACGCGCACGGACACGTTTTCGGTATTTTTCAGCAGAGTCCGCCCCCTCAATGTGCATGTAGTGTGGGACGTCAAGTAACGTCGTGTCACACTTTGTTGTCTTCTTGGATCGTGATAAAATCCGCTGAAGAACAGCCTCATCCTTTTGACTCATGTGACTTTTTAGGTAGGCACTGCGGGTGAGTTCTGCAGCCACGGAGGAAATGCGTTGGCGGCGAGTGGACGACCTGGTGATAGAGAAGAGCACATTGTCGACCCGATACTGAAGCTTTGCCGCCTCCTGGCGGCGGAGTTGCTTGAACGGTTCAAATGTATCATGAGTGGCCCCCAAATGACGGCGCAAATGTCGTGTCACCCTCTGCGCTTGTTGAAGGGTAAACAGTGTGATCGCCATGCCGCTTTTACCCGCCCTGCCGGCACGCCCGACTCGATGGGTGTAACGAGAGAAGGCGGAGGTTGTCGGATGCGCTATGCCATCAAAGAGAACGACGTTTCGGACGTCTGAAAAATCAATTCCCCGCTGTAAGGCCCCATCATGACGGTCTTCTGTCCTTTTCCCTTTCTTGCTGTGCATTCGTGTAGCCTGCGCCTCCGCCCCCGGTATGGATTCCTGCAGGTTGTCGACACTCTCTAGCGTCCCGTCGGTACAAACCAGCGTTCCGACGGATCCCACCTGAAAACGGTGAAGTGTGTCCACACGGACGTTTAGAGGCAAGTTGGAATCGTACACAAGCGCCTCCACTCCCAACTGTGCCAAAAAACTCTGCAATTTATACGTCTTTTCCTCCTCATTGACGAAGATGAGGGTCTTGCCTTTAATGTGTCCAAGACGGTATAGCGCATACAACAGAGTGTGATGATGACACTCTTCGGTGGCCACAAGGTAGTAGTGCCGCAGCCTTTCCTCGGAATTAATTCCTTTCTTCGTGATGCGGGACTCTACGACGATGTTTTCACCTTCTGTTGGGTTCATCTCGTCTTCATCGCCTGTGCTCAGCGTGATGGTGACAGGGTTATGGAGCAGCTGACTCTTAATGTGCACCACTCCGTCTGTCAATGTTGCGGATGAAAGGATAGTCTGCACTGAGGGTGGTAAAACAGACTGCACGGCGCGCAGTGAACCCTCGGCAATGGAGATGACAAAATCCACTTCGTCAATGACAACACAGCGAAGGGTTGCCAGATCTTCGGCGGTCACTGTACCACTGCGGCAGAGCTTGCCAAGCAGCGCGGCGGTAGTCACGAGAATGGGGGCGGCAGCTACACGTGCTTTTGTGACAACTCCGCGAGATGTCAGGTTATCCACCACAACCCTCGGTTTCACGTATTTTGCCAGAGCAGTAACCACCTCAACGGTTTGTTCGCACAGTTCCACAGAGGGCAGCAGGATAAGAGCTACAGGGTTCTTTGCGGTGCGTCGGTTGCACATCTTTTCCGTCTCGGTAATGACGCGTTGCAGGATGGGAATGACAAAGGCACCCGTCTTCCCGCTGCCCGTGCGAGACTGTAACGCCAAGTCACGCCCTTTTAAGGCCAGCGGGATGCATGCGCCCTGCACTGGGGTGGGTAAATTCCACTTAACGCGCTTGATGGCCTCCAAAATGCGACTGTCCAGCGCCATCTCCGGCCACGCCGTACAAACCGCATTCGACGGTGTGCCGCTCATAAAACCGCTCGCACCTCCCCCCTTCGTTTTTTTTTTCTGTTTGTTTTGTTGCTGCCGTTCTTCACGGTTCCTCAAAACACTCCCTCTTTTCTTTTTCCTTCCCCTTTTGCTTCTATTGCGGTTGTTATTTTAGACGCCTCCGCGGCCTTCCCGGGCGAATTCTCCCAAAACACCACCGTGAGGGCCAGAGAGAAAAGACAGAAGAGACACAAGGCACTGTTTCTCCTTCACCATTCTGCCGTGTGCAGAGGTCGGCTGTGTTGCACGAGAGCCAGACGGCTGCAGACGCCCTCATTCACTCGTTTGCAACGGAAAAATCACCACACTGAGCAATTCTAAACACAAAGAAACATGAAAATGAGAGAAAGAGAGAGAGAGAGAAAGAAAAAAAAAAAAAAAAAAAAAGAAATCACATTATCTTCTATGCGTGCGGATGCAAACACCATCCGTATTCACGAGACAAAAAACATGTCCCTGGGCCTCCAGAGCATCACGCTGTTGCTATCCACAGAGATCAGGTGACCCTCAAATCCCTCCTGCCAATTCCACGAGAGATCCGTTACATTTTCGGTGTGTCCCGCGTGTTTAAACAGCAAACGATTTGACGTGGCGTTATAAATGCAGCACTTCCCATCGCCGCCGCCACTGCTGAAGAGATGTCGAGAGTGCGGACACCACTGGACCACAGACACCGGCCCATTGTGCATACGGCCAAATAACATCACAGCATCTGTGCTTTTACGAAGATCGTAGTAAAGTACCTCGCCATTCTCTGCACCAACCAAGAAAGAATTACCATCGAGTGGCGAGAGAGAAATCGATGTGACTCCGTTTGGCAGTGAAAACAGCTCCATGAGATCCGGTGTTCTTACATCGCCGTAGAGAACTGTTCCGGTTTCACACGATACCACAAACGCATGGGGATCCTTCCAAGAAAAGGAAATTTCACTCACCCGAGCCTCACCATCCTCCAGTTTATACGTATGGGACGGCGTGAGGGTGCGATCATCATCCTTCGCCGTGTTTCCCACGTGCCAGTAGCATACAACTCCAACCGAACCGGACGCCAGCGTCCCATCGGAGGTAACACTCCAGTCAAGTGCCTCACAAGAACCGCTTCCGCCAGAAAGTTTCAGCAGATGTTGTCCCTCCCCTCTTCGCTTGTCCCATCGATCCTGTTCCGTCACCACCGCATTTAAGGCCTGCATTCGCCTGTGGTACGTCATGCGTTCCTCGTCGGTGGGGTTTGAACTGAGTTCATTGGGTGGCAGCGGAGCACGGGGCCGAGCCGGATCATTGGGAAACTTGTTTAGCGAAATACGCGACCAATCAAAGACGTACGCATTGCCATCACTCGAGCCTGATGCGATGATAAGCGGATTGGCGTGCATATAACGCACTATTAAAGGATCCCCATCGTGTAGCATGCGCCGCTCAACTTTCATGTCTACTTGACTTGGCGCCATCCCGTAGCCACCAACCTCGCCAGTTGCGTCGCAGTAAGTGTCATACGTGCGATCAAGCGACTCGACAGTGTTCGGTGTCGTCACAGATAGTAACTGTATGTACTGCTGCTCCAAGCCACCAGTTCTGGAACAACACAACACGGTCTGCGTGGCCAGGCCGTTTTTCGCAGTCATATACGGCATCAACCGCGCGGAAGGACTTTCCCACACAAGATCAATGTGGACGAGGTACTGGTACAGATCACGCACATGCTTGCGCCAGGTGCAGAATTCCTTTTTTTCTTGGTACGGAACATCGCTTGACTTCGGTGAGCTTCTTGAAGAAGCCTCTCTCTGGGAATTTCCCTCACACTCCTGCGGTGTCTCTCTGTTTCCCAGGGAAAACATGGCTTCTTTACTAAAGTTGAAAGAGGCGTTCAATTGGCCAAAACAACAACAAAGATGAAACCAATGAAAAATGACATGTATACAAATAGAGCAAAACAAAACAAAACACAACAAAAAAAAAAGAAAAAACACGGGCAAATAGATCACCAAAGTGCCTGGACTACGCAAATGCATACAACAAGAGAATGGCAATCAATAAACATGCAAATAAAGAGATGCGCTCATAAAAACAATGCAAAGTTGACGACATGAGAGTATCTTTCATCAGTGCACGTCTCGATAGTGGATGTGTATAGACAAATGATATATATATATATATATATATATAATGCAACGCCTAACCTCATACTCAACCAATTTCACCCCCCTGGCTTTTTGGCTGGAGGAGAATCACTTGTCTGTTGGCGAAGCAGTTCTTGACACCGGTGCAGTTCTTTCTCCAGGCGTTCAATGAATCCCTCATAGGTCTGTATGAGTGCACTGTGCCCTGCATGTGACTCCTGCTCCAGAAAAGAATTGCGTTGGAGTGCATCCCAAAGTCTTCTTTGCAGCTCGATAATAAGACGATCCGTCGAATTCGTGGTCTCAGAGCACGATGACAAAATGCCTCCCGGTAAACAAGCACCGGCTAATTGTGGGGAAAGCCCAAGTTTCCGTCGCAGCTCCTCATTCTCGGCTTTTAATTGTCGGCACTCTTCCTGCGCTTCAGTCAACTTCAACCTCAGCTCCTCAATCGTCTCCATCCTTCAGAAGAATCCCACTGCAAGGAAAAGACAAACGGAGTGGAAGAAAAAAAAAAAAAAAAAAGAGAGAGAGAGAGAGAGAGAGAGCATTAAAGACACCCACGCACATATGCACGTACAAATTCATGTCCACAAGAAATGATGCAAGGAGAATAAGTGCGGCAGCCGCAGATACAACGTCCCCACACACAAGCATCCATTCAAGTAAACTTCTTGAAGTACGGGCAACAGAGCAGCAAGAAGGGAAAACAAAGCCAAGAGTGTTTCCATATACACCTAGAACTCCCCACCCTCAGTAGCGTCTCCACTTGTGATCACAAACATTACAGATACAAAAGACGGTCATGGGTTCATCGGCAGAACGCGTTTGCTTCTGTGTCCATGAACAATCCCTCGCCTTGCATGACGGACAAGGAAAAAGAGTTGACTTGGTGGCCATTGCCCTCCGTATTTCACTTAGGTCGGTGTCCTTGCTCCGCTTCAAGAATTCCTCCTCTTGATTTTTCCTCGCCTCCGGGTTCAGCAAATCCCTCTCTGACATATGCACCAGCACTTCCACCGGCAATCGTCCTTCAATAATGTCCTCTCGAAGCTTGGTATTCTTAGAGTCCCTCAAGTTCACCAAGAGCACGCGGAAGCCGTCTGCTGCCAGGGAACGATCGCCGGGAATGGCAGTTACAATGCGCAAAGCAAGGGCGTTGATTCGTTCCTCCTCCTCCTTGGCTCGACCCTGCATGAGGGCACCGCCAATCAGGGCGCTCCACTTGGCAACGCGGCTGCTGCCTTGCACTCCCTCAATCATTGGCTGCTCCTTCGGTTTAATAGGGGTGGCGCTCTGAGTGTTATTTCCAAAGGAGCCAACGGGCGAACCCATCACTGACTTCCGCGCCAGCGGCAGCGGGGTTCGGGGACTAACACGTGGGATGACATCCACGGAATCTTCCAGTGGGGTACTCGTGGTTGTGAATGAAACAGGACGAGGCCGCTTGACACCCACCGCTTCATCTGCGTTCTCCTCGGACATGTTCGTCGTTACTGATCCCAGTCTGCCTCGCCGTGGTACTCTACCGCGACAAAGAAGCTCCAAAATGTAGAAATGACGCACGTAAAACACAAATGTAAAAACAAAACAAAACAAAAAAACATATTCACACAAAAAACATCAATACAAAATTTGTTCCCCAACCACCCAAGTAATAACGCATTGGGAAGCATATCATTTTTGCCCAGGCAATACAGTCATGAGAAAAGCATTCGTCTCCCTTCTTCTCGGTATATATTATACATTGAGAGAGAAAGGTGATACGTCTGCAGACGCGTCACATTCAACTCCTTCTTCTCACCAGCGACCCATCATTTTCATTCCTGCTCTATTCTTCCCATTTTTTTTTCTTTTTGATTTTCTTTAATGCATCCTTGTGGCAGAAAAAAATCTTTGTGACCTTCACACATGCAGAGCGTCTCCCACAACTGCCATTTGTTTACGTTTACCGCCTAAAGGCATGAGAACAGGCGCAACAAGTCAAGAGATTAGGTGCTTCATCGTCGCCAGCCCATTTCTGCTTGTCGGCCTGTCGCCGTCTCAAAGTGCACCGTTGGCCGCCACAGGCGGGACAGGTGTAGATGGATGTCACCATTGCTGTAAGCTGTTCAACAAAAATAACGGTCTTTTGCTCCAAATTCTTCAGGCGTTGTTTCTCCCACTTTTCTCTAAGTTTTGGGTTGACGAGTTCACTCTCCGCCATGGACGCAAGCGCTGTGGGGGAGAGCCGACTTTCTAATAAGGCCTGACGGAGAGCACTGTTCTCAGGGTCAGAGAGATGATGCACAATGAGAGCCGCCGCGTGCACGTGATCACTTTGCTGCCGAATTGCCGACACGATGCCATCAAGAAGAGCGGACGGGACTCCTGTCGTCCCTGCGGAAATTTGAAGGGACTCTTCCAGTCTCTGACGAACCCCACGCCTCCTGGAATGCGTGGAGGGAACCTCGTCATGCCGATGTGTGGGCCTCTTGAGACGACCGTGACTTGTGGATATAAATCGAAGAAACGCCGCGTTGATAAGGCTGCGCAGTTCCGGGGAGGCACTCGACGCGCTCCAGTCGCTTCCGGAGTCGCACCATGAGCCTTCGACTGCATCTGACATTATTATGGAGCGTCGCGCATGACTGAAGGCAGAGAAGCTCACAACAACGAGAAAGTCAAAAAAAAAAAAAAAATAATAGTAATGAAAGATGGGATGTATTAAATAAAAATCATGAAAAAAACAAAACAACAACAACAAAATGATTGCTTGAAAGCCCAAAGAAGCGAACACTGCATGCAATTCGCGGGATAATACTCACATACGTAGTCAGAGATACAGAAACGGGGGGGGGGGGGGGGGGGGCAGGCAACAAAGCAAGCAGAAAAATTAAACCAAGTTCACCAAGTTTAATCCAGACGAGTCAAAAATGCAATGGGACAGGGCTTTGTTGCGCAAGAAAAACAAACAAACAAAAATGAGCAGCACAAAAATGCCCTAATAGGGCGACCACTGCATCATCGTCAAACGAAATACATCATAACGTGTATCCCACCGTGCCATTCACGCCACCCTTCCTCTTGGCACGTAGAAAGCACACGCATAAAAGAATATATATATAGATATATGTATAGACTGACAACAGGAGTAACGTGCCGGCAACAAAGGTAAAATAAAGAAAAGAAAAATAGGATGAATAGGAGGGTTAAGGGGAGGAGAACGAAAAAAGAAACTGTCACGATAGGAAAACGATGCTTCGGGTAAAATATCAGCGAGGTTCTTCCTCCCTTCCGTCACTCCATACACGGTAAACATAACTCTATAGGTAATCCTCACTATACGGTTACGCCAATCCCATTTCTTTTCTTACATTTCAATTTCATCTTTTTTTTTTTTTTTTTTTAAGTGGGGTTACCACGCATTTTTTATTTTATTTTTATCGCTGCACTTTCTTCTGAAAGGTGGCACCTCCGGAATATGTCGTTTGTGTCTTTGGTATTGGGCGCGAGAGCTTGGTGGGCGTTGCCTGGACCGTTGCTCCTTTTACCAGACGCCTGACAGTTCCACTCTTGCGCACTAACTCCGCCTGCTCCTTCTCGCGCTCGGTCTTCAGCAGGTCGCGGAGCTTCGAGCGGCGCTCTGCCTTATCGTACTCCTTCGCTACATCCAGCAGCTGCCCCTCCGCCTGCTCGCGTCGCCTATCCTCCCTGTTCTCCTCCTCAAATTTTATTCTACCAGCGTCACGTTTCAGTCCTCGATCACGCAGTTCGATTAACTCCACTCCGGTTTGGGTTAAGGCCCGCACCTCGCTGCTTTCGTCCATCTGCAGACGGTGTACCATGTCCTGGTACTCCTCAAACGCGCTCCCTGACGTTGACAATTCGAGAACCCTACGCAAGCATGGCAGCGTACGCGCAAGTTCTAAACGCACCATATCCATATGGTCATGTTGAAGCTCAAAGCAACACTCAAGCATCCTCTCACGAATAAAGCGGCGAGAAAATAAAGAACATGCGGCCCTGACAAAACGCAAATAGTCCTTGCGCCCAAGACACGAAGAACCATGCGCATATTCGTTGTTCAGTTTGCTAAAGAACTGAACCTTACTATTGACGTTTGACATGTTTGCAACGATCTTAATACACATTTCAGCACAGCGATTTTTGAGGCAAAATGCCCCGTTTCTCCCATATTTTAAAAGAAGGGGTATAAATTTCTCGTACAAATTTGTTTCTTGGAATTCCTTACAGTACGTGGAAAGAATGTCCAAGACATGGTCCATAATACGCCACTCCCGCTCGGCGCGTGCAACAAGTCGCAGTAGTACATCTTCTACACTAGAAAAAAAAGCCGTGCGCTCCGTCGGTTTCAGCTGCTTCACAAAGGCGTCCATCAAGACGTGTGAGTGAGTAGAAAGGGCGTTTAAAACACTCTTCTGAGAGTCATCTAAAAGCCATAAAAAGGGTTTCGGAAGATACAAAGCGGCCTTTTCCCCAAGGAGGACAACCAATTCATGCAATCCGGCAGCAATGCTCCGTCGCACGGGTTCGCTGGTGTCAGTGGCAAGCGCTTCACAGCATGGAGCCAGGTGAAGCGCAAACACCGAAATTGGCAGTGACGCAGTAACGGAGGGCAAATTATATGCACACCGATGGCGAGTCGCGTCATCGCCTTTTAAGGCGGCGTTCTGGTAAAAGCCTGCAAACAGTGTGACATCTTCACTTGTCTGAATATCCGCCCGTATTTCCCACAGAAACCTACCATACTCGCCAACAATGAGGCTCACAACTTCCTCCGGTGGATGCGATATAAAGTTCTTAATGATGGGGTAGAGGTGCTCGCGGCGGTACGCAGGACCAAAAAACTCCACCAAATCAACTAAACAGGAAAATGCTGCTCGAGAGACAGTCTGGTCTTCATCGTTAAGCAGCTCAAAAAGCTCCGGAGCAATTTTTTCCTTGGCCATATCCACGCCCAAAGCACGTGCTACAATGCCTAGTTGTTGACACATGTGTTGCCGCACTCCCACGTTAGTGTCCTGACATAACGCCAGCACTTTGTTCATAAGTTTTCGCTCTACAATATCGTGAGGGAGATAGCGGCAGACAGCACCAATGAGGTCACAACTAAGCTCGCGCTGATCCTGTGGCTCAACATGTTCGGTTTTTTTAAGAGCAAGGGGCACCACATCGTTGTCAAGCTGTTTGTTATTCAGATAATCAATAAAGGCCGAAAATAATTTATTCCATGCTATGCGGACCTCCGCCGTTTTGACGCTTAACATTGTACTTGTCACCATCAACAGATCTCGTGTCACGGTATTGTTCAGCAACGGCAACACCTCAATTAAGGCACCCGGGGCGAAGCACTGTAATTCTGGTTCCTGCACCCACATGCTGTCCACGGCAATCATCAATACCTGCGAGATGCTAGACATGTCTAAACCCACCAGCGTTTCTTTCAGACGCTGGAACAACGACATTTTCTGACCAGTACTTCCGTTTGCCATTATGTACTTTGCAGTATCCTCCAGAGAAAGATTTCTTGCCTCCACGTAGTTCTGGACCTCTTCCTCATTTTTCAACGACGCACTGAGAGCATTAAGTTTGTCCAGTGCCGGCAGCTCACGGACAAGGGCAGTGGGGTCATCCGGATCAGAATCCATTACTGCTCCGTTGTTGTTTGCATTTAAAGGATGCGGCAAACATGAGGGGTTGGAGCTGCTATTCTTTTTTCCCGCCCTCGCCCTTGAGGTCAAGTGAGTTGGGAGGTCCAAAACCTGCTGTCGAAGCTCAAAAGTTGACTTATATTCCATGAACCAAGCCACTAACCACTGGCAGACACACACACACACACACACACACACACAGAAGGAGAAAGACAAAAAAGAGGAGAAAAAAGGGTAATACGTCTGTGTTTTTGTTTGTGTTTGTGAGAGAGCAGCAAGAGAAACGCTCAAATGGAAGCACACAAAGAGCCCAAAAGCACCAACAAAGCAATCAAATAAGGCTCCGTTTATTAAAGAAAACTATATTCGTAATTTACACGCTGCAGCACAGTAGTTTTCGCAAGTGTAGCACGTACCAGCGCCTCGCTGGGCAAAAAGAGAGCCGTCTCCCTCTCGCCAGCCTTCACTCTCGCCGTTTTGTTGACCTCCATCTCCTGATGTTGTTGCTGCTTCTCAAACACCTCTCGAAGAAACGCCTTCAACGAGGCTGCAGCGCACCCCTCCGCGCGGCCTGCCACAAACCGACTCAACTCTTCCCGTGCTTTCACCGCCGCGCCGTCAAAGGCACCAAAGAACTCCAGTGCCATTTCCTCTGCAGCCTCAAAACTAAGCGGCGGCACGTAAACAACCGTCTCAAAACGTCCCTGTCGCAAGAGGGCGACGTCAAGCGTCCCAGGAACATTGGTTGTGGCAATCACAAGGACACTTTTATTATCAATAAGGCCATCTAATTCACAGAGAAGCGCCGCTAACATCCGTTTTGTCACGTTAAGGCCATCGCCCGTGCCACCATTCAAAAAGGCACCGCGTGAGGTTCCGATAACATCGACGTCGTCAAGCACCAGCACAGATGGCGCACACAAACGTGCCTTTCGAAACGCTTCCCGCAGACGTTCTTCACTTTCGCCAAGGTACTTGGAGAACAGAGCGGCACAGCTAACTAAGAAACATTTGCCAGGGTAGGATGCAGAAATTCTGCTCGCTATTGCCGTCTTGCCGCTGCCCGAAGGTCCATGAAGGAGAATTCCGGTGGTGGGTGCAACGGTTGAAAGCAATTTGCCACCCGCAAGATTTTCCCGCTCCATAAAAAGTCGCACGAGTGTTTCAACTCGCTCCAGCGCAGGACCAAGTCCAAAGAGCTTTCCCCGAGAGGACGACGGCAATTGTGGTGCGGTAGCGGCATGACCAAGGAAGTGCAGTGCAGTGGGAGAAGTGGGAACACACGACCTGTTTTTCTCACATTGTGCATGGCATAACATCAACGTAAGAGCCCTTCGTGTCCTCAAGTATGAGACCAACTCTTCGCCGTTTCCTCCCGAAACAAACGCCAAAAGATCCTCGGCATCAGGGAAGGAACGAATGAGGCGACGGGCGGCACTCGAGGTGAGTTCATGCGTTTTGTACGTGAAAGGAGTCCAAATCGCCAAAAGCCACCGAGGCACATGGAGCACGTCAGTTGCTGAAGTCACCAGTGCACAACGTGGCGAGCGGAGCAGTCGACTCACCATGTCCTCAAGGCGGTGCAAGGACGCGTTTAAACGAAGAAGATAGTCAACGGCCTCAATATCATCCAGCAGCACAACGGTGCCTGCCGGGTACTTTTCGGATATCGACGAGGCACGGCTGTCATTGGAGCGCAATGCGTTGTAATCCACATAAAAAATTCGCGCCCTTGAATCGTTCCACTCTGTCGTTTCAGGTTCCATTCCATCATCCATTGAAGGTACGCCATGGCTAACACTCATCCCGTAGACGCCAGCACCTTGGCGAACGGCGTGGAGAACAAATGTTTTGCCGGATCCTGATGGCCCACACACAAGAAAAAAAAAGGGACTGGGCCTCGCCTCTGATAGAACTCGGCGTAAGTCCGAGAGGATGAGGCCATCAACGGACATGGTTACTGCACAAGAATGTTGGAAAGCGAAAATAAAATGCAAAAAAAAAAAAAAAAAAAAAGAGCCGGGCAATGAAGTGCAAGTCACAGCAATAGGAGTCATTGTGGCAGCCATAGCAACAGGGGCGACGACGGAGACAGAGTACACCAAGCACAGTGATGTGGGCAACCAAATGGCCGCCACACCTCACACACAGAAAAAAGAAAAAGGAAAAAAAAGGGAAATTCGTGACGTTTGATGCGGATATTAGTCAATCTTCCTCTTCCTCTGCCTCGAACTCCTCATTCCTGATCACACCGTAGCGGTGCAGGACGCGCTCCACAGAGTTCAAAGAGATTTGTTTATCCTTCGACCTCCATGGCGTCAGCTCCGTCAGTTGTTGCTGCAGTTTTTTCTCCTTGTAAAACAGAACGCAGGGAAGGTGCCGATCAGGAAAGTTTTTTATTGCCTCTGTTGAGATCATTGAGAGAAACTTCACTTCACAGTAACGCTGCGCCACCACACGCATGACAGAAAGCAGCTTCTCACTGTCGCCATTCCCCGGTTTCACTAGCAGAGCAATGACCCAATTTGCCGCAGAGGATTCCGTCACCTCAGACATGTAGTCTGAACCAGATATATGACGGAGGACACCAAACCGTTGCGCCTCCTTTTGTTGTCGCAGCTCTGCCATGCGTTTCCTTCGGAATGCCAAAAGAACCTCGTCTTCGTCGTCGTCATCCATCACATTGTCTGCCGTGTCACCGCCTGTATTGGGCTCGCCTAGTTGCAGCTCTGTTTCATACCCGCCACGCTCCATTTTATCCCGCACACGTTCTTCGTTGGGATCATACACTTTAAGACATGCGTTGACGTTTTCGTCCGCAATTTTCTGCGCAAGTATCTCAAGCTCATTGGTGGCGTAATTCCCGACCCGGTTGCCGTGCCCGTATTGGATGTCTTCCCACTCCGTGGTGCGTATCCGCTGATCTGCCGTCCTTTCCACCATTCTTGAAGCGCCAACACCTCCCACTCGCCTTCCTTGACGCCATATTCATTTGTCGTTGTTGGACGACGTGGCCGTGAGAAAAAAAAAAAAAAAAAAAGGAAATTTGACAACAAAAAATCCCTCTGGTAGCAAGCAACTAGATGACATGCAACACATCGTGGGCTCTCTCCAAGAACTACAACAACAACAAACAAAATTGGCATAGAAGATTAGAAGAGCCCCATTTCGCAATGTACATTTGGGTCTCTCCCCCCCCCAAAAAAAGGGACAAGAGAAAACAAACAAGCAAAAAAGCAATAAACATATAGAAACAATAAAAAGATTCCTCTACGATCATGCTGATCCAAATTTACTGACGTTGTGTAGACCCGGGACGTACGTGTCAGCGGAAACCAATGTATGTGTGTTCTGTGTCGAGGACCATACAGGAATGGGGCCGGGAAAGCGGGTACGCGCCCCACGCACAGGTGGCAGCTCTGCATTGTAAACCTGGTTGGGACAACGTACATGGCGTCGATTGCAAATAGACACATGCGAATGAGGGCCGTAAAAGTGGGGTTTTTGAATAACGCCAACTGTACCGTCTTCCGAAACGGCAAACCACATTCGTTCGACTTCCTCGAGTTCCTTTTTGTTGGGATCCCGTCCCGTGTACGCGCGGAACGCCTTTTGGTATGCCTCCGTTGCACATTGCGTCGTCACGTCATCGTTAACCTTCCGCTCAAGAGACTTTTTAGCCGCGGCTTCCGCGTAGCGATGCACAAAGTCTCGCTCTCGTCCTGTCAACTCATTGCGATTGCGTGTGTTTCGAAAGGGCTCCGTGCGAGGGAGCGCCCCTTCAAACTTCGGGTTGTGCTTTTTAAAGTATGTTTGACAGGAGGCCTGCAGTGTGCGCTCCCGTGTCCCTTCCTTCTCGGCAATGTACTTCTGCACCGCGGACTCGTCTTGGCTGTGGTGTTTCTTCACAGAGTGCGAGACGGTTTTTGCAAACGTGCACGACGGAAGATTCGACGCCGCTACTGTCACGCCTTTCTTTGGCAGTGTCTCGCAGTGACGTGTCAGTTGCGCCACGGCGTCCAGCAAGTCTATGCGGCACCTCTCCTGCAAAGTAGAGCCGTCGACGGCCTGACAAATCGTTGACATCCGCCCCCCCTCCTCCTCCTCTTCCTGCCTGACTGTGTTTGAGCACTAAAAACAAGGCTGCAGGGGGAGAAAAAAAAAAAAAAAACGGTGTTTCCGCGCGGACATCATCCTGCCGGGCAAACACAACGGAGGCGGACAGACGCAGGCAGAAAAAAACAAAAAAAAAGCAAAAAAAAAAAAAAAAAAGAGGGGAGGCGGCACGCGGATACAAAGTGAAGTACGAACAACAAAAAAGGAAAAAGCACGCGCACAAAAAAAAATGGATATAACTCCCAACTGGTGACATAATAATAATAATAATAATAATAATAATAAAAGAAAAAGAAATAGTATACAGAAGGGGAAAAACAAGTGCAGAAAAAAAAAAAAACGATTGAGCAGGCCAATGATAACAACAAAAAGGAGCAAGCAAAGAGTCTCTGTACCAGCAAAAACAATTTCAATCTCTATTTCTGCTCGCACCACGCCGTCTGGCAACAATAGCGGCAGACCGCACACCATCCACACACCCAAGAAAGGAGCTTAGCAGAGTCAGCAGGGAAAACCAAATGAAATTCAATTCAAATCCAAAAACAGCAGCACCAGCGGCCGCAGTGAGGAGATCACACGTGCACTGAAAGAGGTTAATAAATTGTTTTCTGCGGCTGCTAAACAGACGATCATATCGAATGTCAAAAAGAGCGAGCGCGACGGCTGCCAGGTGGGCCCAAAAGAGGCCCAAACAAGAGACATAACTGAATCTCTGGAAAAATGGTGTGTTCTCATGGACTTTCCTCCCAAGGAACGCCACGTTGTCAGCCGCTTTGAAGACACCCTCACCAACCACACGCACAAGAAAAATTAAGTCGCGCACGCCACACTGCTCCTTGTTGAGCAAACTATAGATGCTCTGAAGGTTAGAAAGCCAAGCCAATATGCGCATGAGGGACCGCACTTCCGATGTAGCATCGGCAAAGTCAAGAAGCGATTTGTCATGCATCAAACAAAAGCCAAGTTTTGCTAAAGCACCAACACCTTTCAAAAGCTTATCCCGCATATCCGCCGACTCCAAACATATGATCGCCACCTCCATGGCGTTGCCACGTTTCTGACTCATTCCCTTCACTTCCTATTCAGTCCTTCTCACAAACACACACACACACACACACACACACTCTCTCTCTCTCTATATATATATATATATATATATATATATATATATATATATTTTGCCCACCTTAGTAAGAAAAAAAAGAAAAAAACAATTGTGTCCTGCCCCTATTTTCACGTTACTTCACAAAACATTCCCCCAATATAAAGGCCGTAAAAAAAAAAAAAAAAAAAGAAAAAAGAATAAAGCAGAAAAGAGCGCACATTCAGCTGCCAAGAGACAGACAGAGAGACCAATAAAAACAACGTGCCAATAAACGGGGGACGGGGCGATACGGCCAGAAGAGCCATGAGCAACCCACTTGTTTCTTTTAAATTCTTTTATTGTCTGCGTGTGCTTCTTCTTCCCGCGCATTTATTTCACAACTTTATTCCTTTAAAAAAAAAATTGTGCCGTCCAAGTTTGGACGCCGTGCGGGAGGGCGCATAGAGAACCAAAAACAATAAAACAAAAATGAGTTACGTGGGACCTAACAACTTCAGAAGCATAAGGCCAATCCGCTAAAAAGAAAAACAAACAAACAAACAAACAAAAAATAGTAAACAACCGCACCAAAAAATCATTTGTTTCTCTGTCGACGGGCCTCTTCCTTTATTGTCAAAAGATCTTTGTTTTTGGGATCCAGGCGCAGACCCCGCTCGCACGTTTGTAGCGCCTCATCCGCCTTCTTCATGGCGAGCTCCGTCGCAGCCTTTCGGAAATATCCCTTTGGCCAGTCGGGGGCCAATGAGATGCAGCGAAGCGAGTCCCAGTACGCTCCGTTGTAGTAGCGCTGGTTAAAATAGGCTGCCGCCCGGTTGCTGAAGAAAACATGATTCGTACTGTCGAGGTGAATGGCTAGGGTATAGAACTTGGCAGCTTTTACGTTCTCACCTCCCTCAAAGACTTTATTTCCTTGAGTCTTAAAGCGTGCGGCCTCCTCTTTTCGCTTTTCCTCACTGAGCATGGGCTTCATCAGCTCCCGGAGCGCGCTATTATTCTTAGCCTTCTCTGCAAGGGAGGTGGGCGTCTCGCCACTTGTATTCGCCACGTGAGGATCGGCACCAAAAACCAAAAGAAGCTTCACGCATTCCGTATTCGCGTGTTCCACAGCGATATGAAGCGGTGTGGATTTGTCCCCCTCAATCATCACCCGCGGATCCGCACCGTGTTCAAGGAGAAATTCCACCGCCTCAAACTTCTTCATGAATAAAGCAGTAAAAAGCGCCGTTCCACCATGGGCGTCCTTTACGTTAATCGGAATCTTGAATCCATAAATCATTTCTCCAATGCAGTTAATATCTCCAGAGTGAGCGGCCCAATGGAGCAGTGTTCCCGTTTCGCTGTCCTCATGCATAACATCCGCACCAAGCTCCACCAAACAGCGAACAGTGTCCACATAACCCATTGAAGCCGCAAAGTGTGCTGCCGTTCCGCCCGTAGGCGTTCTGAGGTTCACCTCAGCGCCTGCATCCACCAACAGTTTGATGGCAGAATTCTGATGACCCTTCGCGGCCATAATTAACGGAGTATTGTTATCATAGTTCCTCAGTTCCAGGTTTGGCTTGAACTCAAGCAAAATGCGAATCATCTCGAGATCGCCATTAAATGCGGCAAAGTGAAGCGCCGAAAATCCGCCTGCCTCTACGGAGTTGATAAGACTAGGAGTTTCTTTTAGAAGTTCGGCGCATTTGAAGGTATCCTTCGCCCGTGCAGCGCGAAGGAATACCTCGACATCCTCCGGAATTCGCGTCCCGTCATCCATTTTCCCCCCTTTGGCGGTGCACTCTAAGCACTGGCTTTAGTTAACTCCTGGCAACTCCCCCACCCCAAATAAAAAAAAAAAAAACTAAACAAAAAAAAAAGTTTGAAAAATAACAAACCACAAACGTTCTGCGGCGTCGACACGGCAAACGCACACCAAAAAACAAACGGAGAAAGCCAAGAGGCGGACAAAAAGAGCCAGGGAAAATAACACCAAAAAAGAAACAAAAATTTAAGCAGGGTCAAATTCAAAGGGAGGGAGCTGCGCTTGCATCGCACTCCCCTAATAAACACGTCTCTCTCTCTCTCTCTTTTTTTTTTTTTTTATTTGTTTTTCCTCTTCCTCTCTTTTTTTTTTTTTTTTTTTTTTTTTGATTCTCCTTTTTGTTTGTCTTAGGTTCTTTGTTGCAACTTGCTCTTGTTAATAATCTTTGCACTCACGCTTCTATCAACCAAGTGGTCGGCATATACTGGAAGAAAAAGACGCATCCACCTTTAGAGCCCCCTCTCTCCCTGCATTCATAAAAGAGAGGGAATGATAACCATGATAAAGAAAGAGGAAAAAAATATAGGGAAAAAGGAGAAAAAAAATCTCCATTCATTGGCTTCTTCCAACTCACATATCCACACACGCATATATATATGGGGATAAATTTATTACTCACTCACTCAGGCTATGTATGCCTCAGTATCAGGATAACTTCGAGTAAACAAATCCAGGGTATTGCTGTCGCCACCAGCATACAAGACATTACCTTGAGCATTCCAAGCAATGGCATTATAACGTGGGCTCATGCGCCCTCCATCTGCCCTGCAAGTTGGCATTGCATTGTTGGCAAAGTTGATGAGGTGAATGCCTGTCATTGTTGAGGCAGCACATACCATATTTGGGTTTACAGAAAGACTTAGCACGGCGCTATCCAGCTCCCTTGTGGCCACGCCTTGACCCATCATGCGGAAATCATGCACCACCACGCGCCGGTCCAGGCCGCTGGTAAAGAGATAGTCGCCGCAACTCCCAATAGATGTGACAGTGCTATAGTGGCGATACGCAGAAGGCGTCGTGGTATTTTGAGCCATGCGGAGATCATATATCATTACTGAACAGTCCCGTGATCCACTAACAAGAATGTGGTCCCTGTCTGGAATAACATGCATAGCAGATACAATGTCATTGTGATCATTATATTCTTGTATCATTTGGGTTCCATCGTACAGTAGTACGGAATTGGCCGAGGCAGTAGTAACGCCACAGCAGTACCTCAGGGTACCTGTCCCTCTTAAACTTCGAACCGTGGTAATGAAACGGGCTCCCCGCGGCTCTGCGCCACCACTTTCCTGCCAATTGGATTCTTCATTGTACGTAGGGTCCGTCGAATACAGAACAATTGCGGGCGCCACAGAAGCGTGTCTTCCCACCGTGCCCACAATAAGAATCCGTCCAGAGTTTGCAAAGTCCATCGAGGAGGCATAATGACGTGAGAGGACGAGGTTCTCAGTGAGAACCCCGGATTGATCCCACGTCCCAATCGTTCCGTCCACAGATGATGTCACTACCGCCTCCCGAGAATTCGCACCGCCTCCATACGCCAGGGACAAAATAGCGGAGGTGTGATGGGCCCCCGAAAGCCGAACGGCAAAATTAATGAACTTTTCAGATTGGCTCCATCCAAAGGGTTCCATAATATATTCAACATCATAAAGAAATGTGTCATCTTGCTGGGCGAAGGCCACCGTGGAGCGCAGGGTTTCAAGGGTGTGTTGATCTAATCGTTCCAGGAGAAGCTCATGCGCCACCTCCACCATTTTCCCCAGACAGGTGATACCGGCACTTCGTGTATTATCTAGACGAATCATCTGCATCAGGGCAACCACTACACTGCGGACATTGAGCATCTCTGCCTTGGTAAGTGCGGCCAGGACCTCTGCATAGGGCAGTAGCGGTACCCTACTACAATCAAGGCGCCGGTGTCGCGAGAGAAAAATCATTGCGCGTTGAACAATATCACTTTTAACAGTATTTTGTTTACTCTCCGGAAGCTGTGATAATAAGCTAATGAACCCATCAAGTGGATCCCCTCTTTCCCCGCGCTGTGAATCAAAGATAGCCTCACAAAGAACATCTAGGCAGTCCTCGTACAAAGAAGGATGGCAGAGTCTATCCTTCAGCTCTGGAATTATGGACTCAAAGTTGCGCTTCATTAGCGCATTGTTCACCAATCGTGCAAGTGCCTCCTTGTTCGTGGAAAATCCTATATTTACGCCCTCCGGAAAAGATTTCAACACGTGCTTAATATGATCAATGCTTTGAAGCTCCGGCTCCTGCAACTCAATGTCCACCCTAATACGCATTTATCACCCCGCTATGGTTCACTGGATCTATATCAACCCAATATATATATATATATATGTATATATATGTATATGTACTTATGTATATAATTTTTGTTAGTGATTGCTTTTATTGTTCTTCTTGCCCTTTCAAGTTAATTTGCCTTTGAAGCTTTCCTTCCCTCAGACTAGTCACTTTCAGCGTGTGAAGAAAAGAAAAAAAAAAAAAAAAAAAAAGAGAGAGAGAAGTCAACCATACCTCTTCCTCTCCTTTCCCCCCTCATTCTCCAGGGGCATTAACACGACAGCAGTAATGGTGGCGGTTAAGGGCGCCAAAGACCTAAGCATGAGCAGGTGTTTCTTCTCCGTTACTTCTGCTAACACGCTCTTTTTCCCCTTTTCCCTCCCCCCTCCTTCTTTTAGCTTTTGTCTGCTTGTTGCATCACCTAGGGAAATTGTTAGATATCCTGACAACTGCTACAAAGATGTCCTTTTCGACTTGCGCGACACAATTTGCGAGAAAAAGCGCCAATGAGGGCGTGGAAGACCGTAGGCCTCCACCAGATTTCCAGTGCACATGACCTTCCAAAAATCCCTTGTGAGAGTTGTGGGTCCAACCGTCACATTCAACGGAACAGAACTTTCATTGCGATACGTCTTGATCAAATTCTGAACGACTTCCAGCGTCATCAGGCCACGCAATGGCTCAAACCACTCCTCGCACTTGGGATCCCTCGTCGAATAGATGAGAGTCAGCCACCGTGCGTCGTTTTCAGTGAAGGAAGGCTCCAGCGGAGCAAAAAGTGGGAAGTTCAGAAATTTACTAATCTCGTTTGACAAACTAACGACATCTCCAGAAAACGTCCCGTAATTTAACTTCAAGTACCGTTCCAAAATTTCCTTCTCTGCCTCGCAGTCCCGAGCATAGCGATCCTCTGTATTGTAAAAATAACACTGCTCCTCGTGCACAGTGCAGTCGTACTTTCGCATTGACACTTTTGCACCGGGAATAAAGGGCCCTGCCACGCAAAGGCGCAACTCAGAGGAGGACTTGGGAGCCCAAACCCCAAACAGACGATTTCCGTCAAAGTAGTCAACACTGTCAGGAGTGTCGTCAGACGCGTCGTAATACCGCGATGCGGTGTCCTTGCAGCGAGGGTAGGGTGGATGAAACTTCAATAGAGCCGCCTTCGCCTTAAGGGACCAGCACCAACTCCGCTGCATTTCGTTGTCACGCATAATCATCAACGTATTTTCCTTGTTTGACTGATTGACCGGCTCGCCAGAGCGAATATCGCTGATGAGAATAATGTCATAATTGGAGCAGTAGGAGCGCAATAGCCTAAGGCACAACTCATCCGTGCAGTATTTCTCCAACAGCTCTAAAATAGGGCCTTTCTCATCTTTCGCGAGCTCCTGCACCGACGCACAAAAAGGGGCGGGGTCAATAAGAACAAATTTCACCTTTTCAAAGAGTTTAAATAGAAACGGAAGATGTGTACCTCTCGCCGCACCAGCGTACACCACGAGCAGTGGCTTGGCAGATTTCTTCTGTGACTCCAAGTATGCCGAGAGAAACTCAATCTCCGAGAGGAGTAATTTGCGTTGCCCAAAATGAAGTCCTTTCACTACAACGTTCTCTAAACTGTCAGCGCGCGACGGCACATACGCACGCCGCGGAAATTTGTCTGTCAGAAGCCTACTTGCTGGAAATTTCATACAGATCCGTCAATAATGCCAAAGAGCTCACACATACACAGACGCAACAACAAAAAAAAGAAGAAGACGTAGAGAAGTACAATAAAAAAAATATGACAGATGAAGATTGCAGCAAACATCAACCGTCAAGTTGTCTTTTTTTTTTTTTTTCTGTTTATATTTTTCAAAGAGAGCATCCTTCGCGACAGTTTATACATAACAAATACGCATCGATGGGTTCAAGCCTCTACATGACAAACGCATCAATGAGACCACACGCCGCTGATTCACGAGTCAGCATTCGGTGTTTTCTATTAACTTTTTCTCGTTTTGTTGCTCCTCTTTTCTTTGCACCTCGCAGCCACTGGGTTTACACAAGTGCGAGCGCTTCTCCCGTCCCTCCCCGACCAAAAGGAATGGGGGGAGAAAAAAAAAGGGAGGGAGGGAGGGAGGGGGGAAGAATCAACGCTGATCATCGTATACAAAAACATGTGAACGACTCAGTTTGTGCATTGCAAACTCCACGGCATTGAGTTCCTTCCCTAGAGCCTCGTGATGGGCCTTTTGCAAGGGAGTTTGAATTTTGCTGAATCCCCTTGATTGGTACTCCGAATTCAGTGCGTCCCACCGTCGCTGCAGTCCTTGTCGCAGCCCTTCAAGTTCCTCTGCCGAAAGTTCAGACCATCTTTCTTCAGCCTCACGCTGAGCAGCCTTAAGTCTCTCTACCAGGGCATGGCGCTCTTTAATTTCTTCCTTGACTTCCTCCAAATAGACCGGGACTTTCCCAAAATCGACGCGGTCGACGGCACGATTCTCTGGGGGAGGAATGCATTTGCTCGGTATGGCGAGAGCACTCTCCACCGCATTTGCCACCACGTAATTTTTTTCGGTTTTCAGACCCATGACGGGTTTGTCGTACCTACTCGGAATATTATCCTTTGACTTTGCAGCATCTTTTGCACTCTTGAGAAATTTTGTCTTGTTGACAGTCGGTGCTCCTCGACTGGCGGTTAATGGTCCCTCATTCTTCTTTAGGAACTCTGAAGGCTTGACCATGGGGCCGGTAACCCGCCCAAAGATGCCTGTAGGTTTCTTTGCGGGATGAATGGAGGGCTCCGTGACCTCGCCACCCATGTTTGCCACGACGGCACTCGTTCCGTGAATGCCAAACGTCGACGCTGTCGGTGGAGCGGCCCGGTTTCCGCTGTACTTGGAATAGTGCCGTGGCGGGGGCGGGGGTACCTCCACCTCAGGCTCAATAAGGTTGAAGACACTCTCGCCAGACATCTTCTTCTTCTTCCTTCTTTTTTTTTTTTTAGTGGTTTGCAGAACAAATAAAATAACAACAACAACAACAAAAATGCACAATACCAAGTGGGATTCCAAAGTGTGATTGTGTCGGTAATCCCTATCGCAAGAAAAGAAATATCAAGCGTGAGATAGTTTGGTGTCATTTCATTTCCGGGCCCTTTCTTCCCTCTCCACCCTTTCCTTTTTCAAATATCCCTCTCTTCCTCCTTCCCTACCTCCCTCTCGTCACTCATGACTTGGGAAGCGAAGAGATCTGCGAGACATTTTTCGGCGGCTCCGGAGGAGGGGGCGGACGGGCTGTTGGTGGAAAGCGAACGCGCATTTTTTTGTTCGGCATGTACGCCTTTTTGAGCATCCACCAATGTGCCTTCATAAGATACCCCATGAGTAGGGGGACGACGGTAAAAAAGCTCAGAATTGAAATTTCAAATGAGTTGGCGTCGTGGGCAAGGGCCGAGTGCGCCCCAGGGTTTTTCTTGTCGTAAAAGACAGTGCAGCGCTCACCCAAACGAAGCACGGGGATTGCCTGAAGATATTGGGACTCGGTGATGGTGTCGTTGTAAAACCGCTCCATCCAGTTCCTGTAGGGAGATCCAGTTGTCGCCCTCGTCGACACGTACCTTTTGCCGTCAACTTCGTATTCGTACCGCACCGCGTATCGAGGAACACTGATGTACCGATAGTTCAGTTTCCGGAGCTCCAAAAGCTTCCCACTTGTCATGGCCCATCGGGAGTTCGCTTGATAGGCATTAAGCGCGTCATAGTAGCAACGCGTGTTGACGTACACAACATACGCCAAGAATACAGCCGGGATACGAATTTCCAATGCGAGATCCCACAACCACTGCGGCTGCTCCCTGCCGGTAAAGAATCTGTACACCCGGCCCGACATGTAAGTATCTTTTACTACTCTGATCGATACTATCGGCTAACTTGCCTTTGTTTTCGTTTCCAGTGCATTCATTTCCCCCGCCCATAAAAAAAAAAAAAAAAAAAAAAAAGAAGGAAAGCAAAAAAATACCACACGCATGTGTATCCCTTTTTGCAAAAAAAAAGTGCGTACTCCCGATTCAAGAAGGCACGAGATCCGACAGGCCACCGTTGCTTTAGAAATTAAGAAGGGGAAAAAAGGTTGATATGCATCGCACTGAATGACGCACAAAGCATGCATCCAAGAGGAATGGAACCATCTGTGCTGTGTGAGCCCTTAAGCGGGCATTCACCAGGACCTGGGCATGCTATAGGCTCTGGTTCGGTCGTTTCCCAACGTTCATCGCATCGGTTACACAAATAACGATTGCCAAATGACAAGTGTGTTGCGGGGTTGCAGCAATATCGGCACTTATAAAGGACGTAATTGTGCTTGTGAACTGGACAGAGAAAATCGTCATTGCATTCCGAGCAAATTAACTCGCAAGGCTTTTTAACGGGCTCCACATTATTGGAACGGAAGCATCGGCGTTCACCTCCGTAAAAAGGTTTTTCACAGCGGCAACAGATATAATACAGTAATTCCTCTACCGTTTTGTTTTTCATTTCTCGAAGACGATTTTCTGCGTCTAGGTTAATTTCCCGACGCAAACGTCCCATGTATTCGGAGAGAGGGGCAGCGGCATGACGAATTTGACTGCCGCACCCCCCTGGGCAAACGGCATACGTGAAAACCACGTGCTCTCCCTTTGCCCGAAAACCGTCGGCCCGAGAGGAGAACTCGGCAAGGCAATCACGATGGAAGCGGTGGCCACAGTCCAACGTGACGCCACCACCCTCCTCGAAATCACAGAAGCAGATCAAACACGAATCCTCAGGCTGGGCAGAAGGCACGGAAAGAAGTTTCGGCTCGGTTCCCTGAAGTTCACTAACAATCGGAGTCGTGGTGTCCCTTGCATACAGGCATATTTTGCCTCCTTCGTTCACGGTAAGGAGAGCACCTGAGCTCAAAGAAATGAAGGGCTTCGTAAATGTATAGGAGAGGATTTCCTCCCGAACCTCACCCTTCTCATTCACGCATACTATTTGACTCGAGTCCAATAGAACAACGACGTATTGGCCATAACGGCCCAATAGCCGAATTCCCCTTCTCGTCAGTTCCACCTTCCTAGGGTACTGGTTGAATTGGTATGCATAAATCTCCTGATTTACATCCAAAAAAACAAACCCATGATCCAACGCCTCCAAATCGGATACTCCGCGCTGGAGTTCCAGCGTCTCAAACTCCTCAGAGAGAGGGTCAAAGACAAAAAGAGAGTCTTTACCACAACAGTACACCTTCTGACGGTGAACGAGGACATTTTGGGCCGGGCCGGGAAGTGCATACTCTTTGCAGTCAAGCGAGACCCTCCAGCGTCGCAAGAGAAGGGGCGAGTCACGCTCAACAAAGTAAAATTCCTCCACAGTGAAGCAGGCCACATCGGCCCCTGACCGAATCGGACACTCCAGAGGCAGACAGATCAATGCGCCCTCGTTTTCACTCACTTGGTAAAGGGAGCCGGCGTCAAAAATAAAAGCAACCGCCATCTTTCCTTTAAAAATTATGAGGGATAAATTTTTTGTAGGCCACGCGAGAGCAGAGAGTCATAGGAAGAAGAACAAAATGTGAAGCAAATAGAGATGAGAAAAGAGAAGGGGATAAGGAAAGGAAAAAAAAAAAAAAAAAGAAAAAAAATGCAAGAACTTATAGAAAAACAAAAGAAACACACCCAATGATGTTGCTTACACCGTCTAAAGCCAAGAAGGGAATAAATAAACCCCCTCCCTAATCCCTAGACACATAAGTAAAAGAAAATATATATATGGAGCATATTCTGCTGTAAGTCAGTCTACAAAATAAAAATATAAATAAAACATAACACCCAAAGAAAAAGCAACACACACACCACTACCGAATTATTGGCGACCAGTGTGTTTGTCCGCACGCTCCCTCATCTCCCGTAGACGCTCAGCCGTCACAGTAAATATTTTTAGATCCATCTCTTTTTTGGTCTCCTCATCCAACGACTCCCGGGCAACGCCATCTTGAAACGTCTGGACGCGACGAGAACTCGCGCGGGCCCGACGCCATTCTTCCACAAAAATACGTTTCACTTGGCTTTCGTACTCAGCATCATTTCCCCACCATGGGAGCATTGTATCTGTTGTAACATGCTCCATAGTCTCGGGTCGTCTCTTGCTTTGCATCTTTGCGCGCATCAGCCCCTCTATGTAGACGTACACAACCAGAAAAATGCACAGAGAAAAAACAAAAAGTATGGAGGATTCAAGACGAATCTGCTTCACTATCTCCGTGTTTTTCATCACCTCTGTGGCTGTCCGAGATGCCAGTCCAGCCACATCTGGGCGATCTTGTACTTTGTCCTTTGCTGTAAGAACCTCAATGTCTTCGGCACTGACATCTGCTGTCCATATGGCCTTTTCACCTCCATCCGTGTATTGTCTCAAATTGAGATTTGATTCTTGCTGCCCAGTTGGTTCGTCGCTCACACTTTTCAAAGTGCCATCATCAGCTGCTTCGCTTTTTTTAATTTGTTCCTCTGGGCTCTTGGAAAGTTTCTCAAGGTATAATGGCTTTTCAGTACCATCGGTAAGGAGCATCTTATTCTCCACTCTGACACTGCCATCCTCAAGCAGCCCCAGTCGAACGGTACGAAGACCATCCTCCTCCATAATTTCTTCAATGTCCTCAAGAAGAAGCATCGCCTCATCGTCATTGGCGGCTATTTTTTCTGCCAAGTTGTCTCCAAGACGCGCCTTAACTTCTTCAATCTTCCTAATATGATCCGTTAGGGTGGAGATAGGTATAAAACTCTTTATTTGGGCGCGTGCCTCCAAATAGTTTCGTGCTTCGTGGTCATCCACCTGGAAATTGCCCAGGTTCACAATCTTGTTCTCAACAGTCTCCACGCCGTAGTCCTTCATGATGTCCTGGTACGCAAGACTAACCCGCAGGAAGTCTTCCGCATTGCCGCCGGCTTCAGGATGTGTCCTCCGGCAGGCCAGGAGGTACTTCAACTTGGTCAGAGCAAGTGGCAATCCGGGTTTGCACTCCAGCAGTCGATAGCGCAAGGGATAATTTTCATACTCCTTGCGCTTCGCCTCCGCTTCCGCAAGATATTTTTCCTCATCCTCTATCTTTTTGTAGTCTTTTGACAGCTCGGCAGCCCCAGCCATGCGTTGAATCGATTTGGCACACAGAAGATATGACCCCAGGCGCAGCATTGCAATGAAGGGAATGTAATCCCCTCCTTTACCCTTTTTATTATTCTCAACATTTCATACCCAAAAGAAAAAAAAAAAAAAAAAAGCATATATATATATATATATATATATATATATATAGGAAAAGAAAGAAAATTTAATCTCACCAAAAAAAAATCAAAAAAGCTGCGACGGGTGCTAAACCCACCTGAAGACACACAATTCCTTATTACTATTATTATTATTATTACTGTTTTTCACTCTTTTCTAATGGAAGATTTGTCCGGGGAAAAGTAGCAATAAAAATGCGTCTCTACCACCACAAAGATAAACTAAATTTCTTTGTTTTTATTTATTTATTTATTATTATTATTGAAGGAACAAACAGCAAACCTCAGGCCGCGACAGGAATAGAAGAACATCTACAACCGATACCTAATACCCACAATTAGTGCCACAGAAAAAAAAAAGTTAAGGACCGAGAAGCTCAGAACCTTTTTCTTTCTCATACCCGGGCAAATGCGTTTGCCTTTTCCTCCCCACATAAATATACAAATATACATATATATATGTATATATATTGCTAGCCAATTATACATGACCCTCGTATTCCAACTAAACTCGACTAGTAATGGGGTAAATTTGCTGACTGTCTTGTCCCTCACCGGGTTGCCAGGCATTATTGGGGTCATAATACATATTTTGTCCTTGGTGTGGGAATTGTTTCGCTCCTGGGGCATTTTGCCAAACTGCGTACTCTCGGTTCTGAACACCATGCTGAGTCCCCGAAGGGAAAATTCCTGAAATGACGGCCGGAGAGGCCTGACCTCTACCAGACAAATGTGTCTGAAACTGGCCCTTAAAGCGGACCCCACTACGAATATCCCACTCCATGGCACGAACAGACTTTCTACCAGATTCGGCTCCAAATGCTTTAAGGCGTTGCCCGGCAATGAGTGCTAAAGGTAAAAACAACATCAAGAAGATTAAATACCAATAGTGTGAAAGGCAATCAGCCGTATTTCCCTTGTAAGTAAGTGGCGGAAGCTTTTTCCGAATGTACACCTGTACACCTGCCACGCGAACAAGAAGAATGCGATCCAAAAAAAGAGTCGAAACATGCTGAACATTGTTCAGAATTTTTATAAGCAGAAGGTTCCTGTTGGACGAGGTTATTGTCACTTGCGCCACATATAGCCCGTCGATTTCTTTAGAACTGTCCAGTGTTATAAGAGTGCAATCGTGCATTGAAAGAATTTGGCAGAGCCGCTGTATCAAGCCATTACTGGGGTTCACCTGCATAGTAAAAAGAAATGAAAGATTATCAAAGCCAAAGTCCGGAGAGCCAATGCCAATACTCTCGTCACCGTAACTGCAGTTATCGTTGAAGCTGACAACTGATGGTTGTCTCCCTAGATCGGTAAATGACAGTTGGTTCAAGCTGCTCACCAACGCGGCGACAGGCGCCTTCGACCATTTGTCGAAGACGGCGTTCAGTTCACGAAAGGAATCAAGAACCTTATCCTGGGCACCAACAAACCAGTGCCTCGCAACAATAGCCACATCTGGAGGCGACGCAAAAGACTCGGCAAAAACATTATTCGGCTTAAAAGCATTTTCCACATACTTTGCAGCCGTATCGTTAAAAGAAGTGCTCACGCTTACGTTTCCCACATCGCGAAGAGATATCTCTCTTGCGAACATGAGGGCCATCGAATTCGCGCACTCCGCACAAACGGCAAACAGCATGGCCACCACAAGCCCCAGAAAAACTACCCGCATTGTTCCTCTCCCACTTTTCTACAGCACCCCTTGTCAAATTTCAAGAAGGTGTAAAAACAAAACCCATTTATGAAGAAAAAGAGATCGCAGTTCCCAGTTAACCATAAAATAACACGGGAAAACCCCATTATTTACATTTCATTCTCGGCTCTCACGCTCAAACCTTCCACCGCTCAAGCGCATATTTTGGAGCAAACTACAAACCAAAAACAACAACAACAAAAGATTTCAAGACGCCCGCATCATTTCTTGTATATATATATATATATATACTCAGGCCACATTTCCCTCTATGGGCCTTTCTAGACGATAATTGATTTTTCTGGAAATCTCACCAATTACCGCCGCATCACCGGCAAGAAAAGGAAGAAGGACCGATCTTCTGAGAACTCCTTCAAGACGATGTATTGCTTCAACTTCACACTGTAGCTCCAGCACCGTCAAGTTGGGTCGTTTCAACGCCTGCCTTGTCCAAGAAAAAATTCTCTTCTTTAGTCGTTCCAATAAGTCGTGCGGAACAGTTACTGAAAAGTGTGAGGTGGCCAAAAATTCCATGTATTCAAGGACCTGGACGCACTCGACGGCATTCATGCTTTTGGCAGTGACGTAAAGCTGTGCGAAGAGAGACTCACAAAGGGTACATCCAGTGTCAACCTCATAATTATTTTTTTCAACCTCGTCCATGTCGGGTGATGTGGCTATGATTGAAAGAAGAAACAAACACTCTCCTTTCCCAATATCGCCCATACGGTAATCCTCGCAGAGTAGTTGATACAGTCGACGACGAAACGGGGGAACCAGATCCTCACACTCCAAGGTATGCATTATGACAGAAGTTGGTACAACACCTAACTCTTCTAATTCGCACGTCACGACTCGCCTTATAATATCGGCACAGATAATAAATGGTTTGTCGTAAAGGGAGTTTTTCAACAATGGGAATAGCAGAAGACAGTCACCAGGTGTTAGTCCTGGTAGCATGTCATGAAGACGCCTAAGACACGCCCTAAAGAGACGACCACTTTCGACCGACCTTCTTTGCAAAACGGACTCTTTGTCGCCAAGAATGTGGAGAATCCACCAAAGAGCCTTAAACCCAATCACATTGCTGTAAATCACATGATATCTAAGACGAGTAAGAAGCGCTCCAGCAATATTTTCATTTCGCCAAGCAGCACCTTGCCGAAACGATTTCGAAAGCATCATTTCTAAGAGCATTAGAGACGAAATGGGGTCTAACCGCAGCACTGAATCTGTTGAAAGGACAATGGATCTCTCCCCTGCCAGAACACTCGTCTGAGAATCCCTTATGAAAAGGGAATACAACGCCACAACGCTCTTGTTAATATCCGTACTGCATATATCCGACCCAACGTTTTGGGGGGTACTTGAGGAACCGTCCTCAGAAATCTTCAAGCGCAAGAACGACGACCACTTGCCCAAAAGAGCCTGCTCGCTCATTGTCATGCTAGGACCCATTGCACTCAAAGCCTCTGAGGCGGCCTTGTCAAGCTTGTCTATC
>NW_001849387.1:55310-62167 GCF_000209065.1 Trypanosoma cruzi
GGCTATCGATTAGCCGATGATGATGATGAGACACCAAGAGTCGATCTGCGGTTGTCTGTGAAGCATGCCAGGAACGCCCAACAAAAGTCCTAAAAAACATTTCTAAAAAAAATTCTTTTGTATACACCTAAATCAATAAGTAACCGTCCAAAATGGGAGAAACAAGCCCCCTCCAAAAAAAAAAAAAAAAAAAAAAAGGAGGAAGAAAACAACAGTTTTTGATTAAAAAAAAAAAAAAAGTTAACCTAATCAAATAGAAGTGTGCCTATTTAAACAAAGTGCCCACCAGAAAGAGAGACAAGAAGAAAATAAATAAATAAATAATAAAACAAAAAAAACAATAAGCACAAAGACAGGCCGTCAGATCACTCTACTTCTTCGGCTGGCTTTTCGGCACAGGGACACGCTCCTGAGGCTGAGTCATGAAGAGCTGCACATGGCACGGACTGCACATGTATGGCGTAATACGGCCGTGGGCACGGTACGTGCGGCGGCGCATGCGGGCGGCCTGATCCACCTGTACGTGCTTGATGACCATCTTGTTGGGGTCAAGACCCTTCTCGATGGCGTTTGCCTCGGCATTCTTCAGCAGTGAGAGCATTGCAACAACAGACTTGCGTGGCCAACGTCCCTTTGTCTGTCCCCACTCCTTCGCCTGAGCGGTACGGCCAATCTTGCCATTGTAGCGCTTGAAAGGAATGCAGCGTGTCTTGGCAAGAACCTGACGGTACAGCTGCTGTGCCTTGCGAAGGGGCATGCCGTTGATCACATTCGCTGTCTCAAAAGTGTTCTTGAAGTGGCAGCGGAGATCACTGACCTTCGCCTTGGCGCTCTTCGAGCTCACCTGAGGCTTCCTTGAGTAGTGCACCATGACCACAATCCTGCCCTTTCTTTGTTGATTTGTTGTTGTGGGTGTGTTAACAGAGAACCCAGAAGGAATGCAACGAGCCAGAACAAACACAACGACAAGAAAAAGAATTTATTATTATTATTATCTTATTTTGCTTCTCGCGCCAAATCACAAGTTCATCCGTGCCCCTTCTCCACTCTTCTTTTTCACCATTCTTTGGCAAATTCAAAAACAAAAAAACAAAGCGAAAAATTAAAAAAACGGTACCACATCGTCACATCGCAAAGTGCTCAGTCGCGTCCTCTCTGACGTCTCGAATCATCACGACGACGGGCAGAAAAGGCGGCAGCCTTTTCCTCGCGTTTTTAATGTTTTTCTCCCTTTTAGCGCATAGTTCCGAAGCCATTGTGGAAAGTGAGACAACCACTGTCCCGTTCTCTTTTCGCACAATAAAAAAATTACTTTGTGATGCAGTAAACTGTGCTAGGCCACCAAAAGCCACCAACGCTTCTTGAATCTCCTCGGGTATGGACGAGGCCCATTTGTTTATGGGCATCCACGACTTCCCACTTGGGTAGAGCTCCAGTAGCTTTGCCACGAGCTGGGGCTCGTTTAACGAATTGCGATAGCCACCTTGTTGAAAGTTCTGCGGGGGCCTTCCCCTGAGAGGCCGACCATCGCGAGGACCACCAAATCGTTGTTGTTGTTGCTGCTGCTGCTGCTGCTCACGCTGTTGGTACCGACCGCTGCCACTACCGGATTGTGACCGCGCTAAGGCGGCGACAGTAATCAATCTATTTAACCGGAGGGATCGCATATTTGCCTCCTTTACTTTATTACGTTGCTTGCAAACTAATAAAAATAGCAAAAAGGGAATTTCCTCACCAATATCAACACAGAAAACATTTTAACAAACAAACAAAGCCAAACGGGGAGAGAATCGTGCAGATTACCGTAAGTAGTTATATATATATATACAAATCATAATATTATATCCCTCTCCCAAAGAAAAAAAATTATACCAATTGTTAAACAAATCTCACAACCCGCGTTCCATGAACCTCAGTAACACCCAGATCCCTGGCAATTTTCTCAGCATTCAAATTAGTAACGCCACCTCCGGGCATTATGGATATTCTATTTTTTGCATATAAAACAAGTTCCTTCAGCCAATCCAAATTTTCTTCAATATTGGTACTTGCGGATCCTCCATGGGTTAGAATCCGGTGAAATCCGTAGGCCGTTAACGCATCAATGGCCTGAAATTGCTTTTCGGTAGGGATTTCATCAAAAGCCATGTGAAACGTCAGAGACATCCCTTTGGCAGCAGACAATAGGATGCTAATTCGGGGGTCCACATTGCCAAGGGTATCAATGGCGCCAAAAACAACACCATCTGCCCCCAAACGCCTCGCCAATATCACGCTTTTCAACATTACCTGAAATTCCTCATCACTGTAATAAAAATTGCCCTCCCTACAGCGTATAATAACCATTACCATAGCATTTCTAGAGTGGCAATATTCCACTGTATTTTGAATCGTATCAGCGGACGGGGTGACGCCGCCAACATCCAAACGGGCACAAAGCTCAACACGCTGTGCCCCCGCAGCTATGGCCTCTGGTATCCGTTCATAGCCCTCTGCACAAAACTCTTTTAAAATCATTGATTTCCTTCCTCGAAATAAAGGTATTAGTAACAATATTTCAAATATGTACTCACACACACAAACAACAACAACAAAAAAAAGTTAAAAAAAAAAAAGAAAAACAAAAAGGAAACGCCTTCCCGCCTCAAAAGAAAACAAAAACTGAAAAACTTTTCCACTAATCTCTCTTCTCTTCTCAAACATTAATACTCTTGCAATTACTAGTAGCAATAACCAAAGCGTCATGACAATACTTTCTCGGTTTTCACTCAAAAGCTGTAGGTATCACTAAATGTTATTGGCATGCCAACCCTTTTGTTCTTCATTATATAATTCCTTGAAAACGTTTTCATTGCCTTGTTTTGGAATCGCATCAGTTGCTGAGGAATAAGTTCCTCCCCATACGGTATGAGAAATTCCATCTGCAACTGTAGCCGCAGTTGAGTATTGTACGGATGGGGTACCTTCCCAAGATACGGGGGCACCGGTTGACCACCCATCATCAATTACCGTGTTTAAAGCAGCATAGTGATCCCCAAGCTTTTCTGGCCCAACATTTTCCTCAGATTGAGGACTGAACAACGGAAAATGCTGGTTATCCACCAAGGGATCGGCTGGAGCAGAAGGAACCGCCGGTCCTGATTCTGCTGCGGGTGCGCTGACAAAAAGCTCATCCATAGAGAATGCCGCCTCTTTCTTTTCAGTAGCAACGGGTGGTATAGAAGGGGATTCTTTACCACTTCGTGGTTGTGCGTTCACTGAGGGTGATAGTGGAGGTGATGCTTTTTCGACCGTTTCTCTCGGCGGAGTCTTTATTTCACTTCCACATGTTCCCAATTTTCCCAACGTCTCAGTTACATCTTCCCTTGGAATGCTACTCAAGCGAACATCGTCCTCCAATTGCCCCAGAAAAGAATCTGGCAGAGGCTTTAGCTGTGGTGGAGGTTGCATAAAAACTTTTGATGATCTGAGGATCGAGTCAAATAATAAGCGCAGTTTTTCCACTACCACACTGTACTGCCGGTAAAGCTCCAGCCAAACTTTTTTTAGGGGAAGTGAAAAGTCGTCGAATCCGTCAAGTACAAATATGACTCGATTAGAAAGCAGTTGATACAAAATTTTCCCATCACATACAAGCCTTTGATACGCTTCCAGTGTACAAAAGTTATCTACTATGGCTTCTTGGTATTCCACAGCAACGAGGGCAGCGAGCTGACCCAACAGCGCTCCAAAGAAAGGGGTTAGGGAATCCACATCCATTGAACGCAAATAAGAGCTGAAATCAACACTCTCCAAACGATTATCAACACCAATTGCCTCCTGTGAAATTGCACGCTCCTCAAGATAACTTAAATATTGTCGAATGAACAATGCCTGAGCTGCGCCCTCCACACTTTCAGAAAGGTCCTTCAGATTCCGAGCGCAAAATATACTTCGATTTCGCTTTATACAGGCATTGAATTCATTCGACCCATCTGTCATCAAACGGTGCAATGTCACCAGAGTCTTGAGCACCACAATCCAATTGTGTGTGTGCATTCTTTTTTCAAGTTCTGCCACGATGTGCCCACAGATGCTTTTCCCATCGCGAATATCATTTTTATAATGCCCATAAGTCGTAGCCAAGAGCCTTTGCATGTGTTTCTCTTTTGGTGCCTTTAGCATATGGCTTGTTACCTTCATAATTGCCCGATCCAATTCATCTCCTGTCACACGAGCCAATCCAATAATAGCCTTTTCCTTGAGGTATCCTGCGCCTCTCTTCAGTTCATTAGAATCTTTCACATTCATGGCTCAAGTTCCTACCCAATAAAAACAAGCAGAAAGATAAAAGGCGGGAGAGAGAGCGTGTGTGAGTGTCTTTGTGCGTATATGTTTTTGGATTCTCCCCATCCATACAAATAGTAATAATAATAATAATAATAATAATAATAATAATAATAATAATAATAATAATAATAATAATAATAATAATAATAGTAATAATAATAATATAAAAATGCATTTTTACGGTACATTTTGAAATAATACACAGCCTTTCACAGCGCTCTGGGTAAGTATACAGCCTTTGCTTCGAGTGAGGATTTTTGAATCCCTTTTTTAAACGAGAGAAAAGCTTTTGAAGATGAAGAGTTAGGTTGTCTTTCGTGATTATTTTCAGCAAAATGTAGCTCGGCGTACAGCAACTCAATCGTTTGCTTGGCCCCCAACAATTCGAGACGGAGAGCATTAACAAGATCCTCGGTTTTTTGCAGCTGTTTCCGAAGGGCTGTATTCTCATCCTTAAGAATGAGTCGACGCCTTTTACTTTCAAGAAGCATTTTTTTCATGCTTTCAATTTTGGCACCCTCCTCCTCAAGAGTCTTCTTTAGTCGTGAATTAGCCTCAGCCATTTCCTTTCGTTCCTTTTCTTGCTCTAGCTTTAGAACACTTAGGGTCTTGGCGTTCATATCCTCAGTGGATCTCACAGTTTCCCTCAGTTTGCATTCTAATTCATTCAACTTCGACGTACTGGAAAGTGAGGCATTTATTACATCCTGCTTCGTTTTTAATAACTCGTTACTAAGCAAATCCTTTTGGCCCTCTAACGTGGAAATCATGGATTTCAAATTTGTTATTTCAGCCTCCTTTTTGCGTTGTTCTTCTTCCCGAAGCTGTAACTGCATTTCAAAATTTTCCTTTAGTGTATCGACAAGTCGGCTTTGGTCGCATTCGTATCTTAAAACCTTGGCATTCGTCACAAATTCTGACGGAGAAGCTAATATTGTTTTGGTGTGTAAATCCTCCGATACCTGAACAACAGACTGCAATGTTTCCAAGAGCTGCTTTGATATAACCTTTACCTTTTCAAGTGAATGTCTTGAAGAATCCCAAGTATCTCGGATGACATGTACAGAAAAAGCAAAGGCGTTTTCGCACGTTTCATTTTTATCAGGGTACACCATTGAGTCAAAATTTTTTCGTTCCCTTTCAAATTTTTTCATCTCTTTTAAACGTTCCCTCTCCACTGTCGGAGGTCTATAGGGAACACCTGGATTTGTCATTTGTGCGAGTGCATCAATGCTACTATTTAATGATGTTTCTATCCGATCCTCAATATCCCACAATGACACATTGAACTCCACAAGCCATTGCCGATACAGCATCAGAAGAGAAACTGCCTCACGCAAAAAAGACTTTTGAGAGTCATCGACCGAATTGTCAGACAACTGCTGCACCTTCTCACGTGTAGATGATAATTCCAATTGATATTGAGCCACTTGTTCTTTAAGAAGAAGAACTTCAGCTAGAGCTTTAGAATATTTCCCCTGCGTTTCTTCCAATTTAGACGCTGTGAGACTGTCCGTTTTTACCATTCTATTTAGACGTTCAATTTCACGCTCACACTCTCTGTTACGATAATCTAGCCCATGAATTGTCTCATCTTTTATTTGAAGCTCCTCAACTAATTTTGTCAGCCTCCCATCAACTTGCCCTCTTAGGCTATGCAAGAGATCCGAGAGGCGCTTACGTTCAGCAAGGGCCTCTGCAAGTTCTCCTTCTAAAGAGGTTCGACTAGACTGGAAACGTGCTATTTCCATTTCATGTGCATGTTTTTGATTCTGAAACTGGCGTTTGGCTTCCTCCAAATCTTCGTTTAAGCGTGCTACTTCTACCGTGCGTTCTTCCGCAACAGAACAAAGGCGTTCATTTTCTTCTTTCACAATTGCCAAAATTTCTTTCGTGACAGCTAAATCCTGACGAACGTGTGCTATTTCGCGGTGTGATGAAAATTCAATTTTTCCACCAACTGGAGTTGTGGACATTCCACTGACTAATTTAAGAGGAAAAAATAAATAAATATAAAATAAATGATAAATAAATAAATAAATAATAATCAAATAAATAAATAAATACAATAATAAATAAATATAACAATAATAAATAAATAAAATAAAATAATATAAATAAATAAATAAATAAATAAATACATAAATAAATAAATAAATAAATAAATAAATACATAAACTAAACAAATAAATAAATATAATAATAAATATAGTAATAATATAATAATACTAATAGTAATAATAATAATAATAATAATAATTAATAATGATAATTTAATAATAATAAATAATACCAATAGTAATAATAATAATAATAATAATAATAATAATAATAACAATAATAATAATAATAATAATAATAATGATAATAATAATAATAATAATAATAATAATAATAATAATAATAATAATAATAATAATAATAATAATAATAATAATAATAATAATAATAATAATAAAATAAAATAAGACAAGAATAGAAATTTAAAAGCACCGGAAAAGATATCGACATTGTGGAGATGGTATTTT
>NW_001849387.1:62267-99609 GCF_000209065.1 Trypanosoma cruzi
GCGCAGTCTTACACGACCAGTACAAAATTCATCAAAAAACACCTGAAGTTCCTCAAAGGTTTCTACAAGAGATTTATCAGAAAAATCTCGTTCGCTCCACATCTCACGCTGTCCAAGCTCGTACATGCCTTCACTCAACAACGAACTCACATTGTAGTGCCTCAAAAATACGCAACGCATCAACGAATCAAATTCCTGCGCACTCTCTAAATCAATGGGTGGTTTAGTAGAATTGACACCATGAAAACTCCACTCATAAGATCGGCGTAACTCTTGTATAGAAGGCATTTGGGACAAACCCATAGGTGCAAGGGTTAATGCACGGGCTCTCTGTGCCAAACGCACCAGATATTCCCGATGAATTATTTTTGCATGAACATATAGATCCTCAACATTACGTATATGCATCATATTTCTCAAAGGCAACCTTTTCTCCTTTTGAAGTGCATAAAATTGGTTCAATTCCACAAATTCTTCTGATGTTAATGGATATTCCATAACAACATCGATATCTCCTTTTGCCCTTTGTCGCTCCTTTGCAATAGCTTCAGCTGCTAGTGCCATTTCCGGGGAAGCCGCTTCAACCATCTGACGAAAGGCCCTCAGTTCAATAATCTCTTTTTCAAAATAGTCCAGACGATGAATCAGATCCTGTAGATGTGGAATTGAAAATCGAAAACACCGACGAAGCATACTGGGCTGCAGATAACCTAAAAAAAAAAAAAAAATCGTTTTCTATAGCAGCTCAAAAAACCCCAATGCAAAATAAAATAACCAACACTACATTTAGAAAAATAAAAAGAAACAGCGTAAATAAATAAATAATAACCAAAAAATGATAAATAAAAGAATAAATAAATAAATAAATAAATAATAATAATCAAATGATAAATAATAAATAACTAAAAAAATGATAAATACACGAATAAATAAAAAAAATAATCAAATAATAAACAAATAAATAAATACAAACTACGCAAATGAATCAAGAACAAAAACAACAAAATAAGGCGAGAAGACCAATAATAACGGTAACATTAATAAATATTGAAGAAAACAATAAACCGAAGCAAAAAAAAAAAAAAAAAAAAAAAAAAAACGCAGAGAAAGATACAGATCCCCGGCAGTCAAATACTCCAACTTTATCGTTGACATTTGGATCAAAACCAATAATAAAAAAAAACAAAAAGAAAACAAAAAAACCTCAAGAACATAACCGGCGCTTTCCTAAAGAGGAAAAAATCAACCAGCAAAAAGGATCAACAAGACCTCAGCACACCAACAACAAAAAAATAATCCCCGGCGTCTCCCTACAGCACCTGACGCTGCGAAATGCAAAAACCCCGTTCCACTGATCGCGTGCTTGGCAAAGCTTGGGGAATAAATGCTGTCGAGAGCGATATCTGCTGAGGGGTGAAGTAATCCCTTTGTCGTGTTCTGGGAAGGTGGAAATCTCATGATCACTGCATCCGACGGCGGCCAGCGGAGGGTGGGCGCGTCCGGTGAAAATGGGGAGACGTGGGCGGAGCCTTTGGGGACACCCAATCGCCCGCCCGTGGGCCAACTGACATGGTAGACATGGAAAGGCGTTCTGAGCGGCTTCGTCACTGCGACGATTGAAGAAAGGGATGTGTTGCGCGTTACCCCGCCGGCGTGTTATAAAGCGGGCGAAAAGGAAAAGGGTCGGCTTTTTCTCTGGCTGGCGGGCGATGTTCGCATTGCAGGCATTGGGCTGGCATCCCGTAATTTGTATGCTGCTGCCGCCAGCTCCCTTTTTTACGAACGTGGTGAAGGCGAGGATGATGAAGAGGAGTTGATTTTACTGTGCGGGAAGAACGACGATGGGGAATGGGCACGCAGCCATTTGTCTGTGTGCCCGACTGCGGAGCTGAAGCGGGTGAAGGATTTGGTGAGGACTTTGAAGGAGCTGTGCATTTGTGTCTCCCAGTTCTGCCCTTACTCAAATGTCAAGAAAAATCTTCTGTCTGTCGAGGGCTGCGACACTTTCATGCCTCCAGCTGGGCTGGTTGGGTGTTTGTCCGGCAAATTATCCGAGAATACATGGAAGGAAGAGGAACTTGGGGGCTGAACGCTACGGAGAAGGGTGGGGCAGCTGTGGAAGAAGGGTTTTCCAGTGGATCGGCTTCCAAGGGTGTTGGTTCGTGGGCGTAGCGGTCCGTTGGCAATCGGGGGAAGAATCAGATGTAGTGCATTGCAATCATCGGGTTCACCTTTTGTGGAGGCGATGTCTATTTACAAGTTTTCACCATCTTGCGGCAGCATCTTTTTGATGGGTGTGGGGATAAATGAAACAGGCAGCGCTGTATTTCTTGAATTGTCGCAAGCGCATAAAATGAGGTGGGAAACAATGTTCAACGGAAATAAGGATACAAACGGAATCACTTGGGGACCGGGTAAGGAATGTCAGGTGGCGATTGTGCCTTGGACTGGTAGTCGGGTCTCTGTCTACACTACTGGCCAGCGTTTCGAGAATTCAGCATCGACTTCAGCGACTGGAAGGAATTCACAGGAGATTGGACACTTTCGCATTGAAGGGGATGGAGGCAACGCAGACGACACACGGAGTGAGAGGCGTGTGACGACGAAAAACGTCTTTCTGTACAACCGACCGTTGAGTAGGGAAGAATTTCGGAAGTACATTGCACCCTGGCGCAGCCGGCCACTTCAACGTTGTGCCAGTGTCTAGTACTCTTGCTTGAAAAGAATCAAAAGAATCAAAAGGGCCGGAAGAGCCAAAGATGGAGCCGCTGTCAGCGCTGCCTGAGGAGTGGGTGAGTTGGCATTGAGGCCATTTCTGACAGCGTTTCTTCTTATTCCGAGAGCAGCACTAACTTGAGGGCGAGGGATTTAAGGGGTGACAGCACCGTGCATGGGTGTGTGTCTCGGGTGTTTTCGATTCCGCTTTTGGGGCTGTGGGGCACTGCGGCTTCCTGTTGGGGTCTGGGAGAGTGAGGAGCTGCTGCAATCGTTGGAACACATCCGCAGCACCACTTCCAATTCCATTGCCTGCCGAAGAGTAATTTTTTCTTTTTTTTTATGCGTGTGTGTGTTTATACATTGAATTTTTTCTTTTGTGAAATTTCTTTGATCATTCACACACATTCTCATGTGTGGCGCACCCTCTCCTTCCTGTTTGCTTCTGTTGTCCACACGCCGTGCCGGCCTCATTCCTGTGATTCCCACGGACTGCACAAAAGGAGGAACGGAGGAGCAGACCGTGTGCCACATGTAATTTGAGGGGCGTTGTGTGGGCTCGTGGAAAAGTACAATTTTTTTTTGTTACTTTTTCTTGGTGTGGGCAATATGTATACACAAACACACGGTCGTTTTTTGTTGCTTGAAACGTGAAATAGAAGTCCTGCCTGATCACTTTTTCTTTTGTGACTTTTGCTGGACTATCATTCTTTGTCTGCCTTCTATTGATTGTGTTTTGTTTTCTTTGTAAATCCCTTTCACTCGCTTTTGTTTTTTTTGTTCCCACTGTCTCTTTGTGTTTTTTTGTCCCGTTGGATGTCCCTCTGTCCGCTGTGCTGTTGACATGCCCCCATTCTTTCATCTTTCCTGCTAGAGGCGTTGGTGGCCAGCGACGACGATTGTTTGTGTTCCCCTTTGCGATGGCAAGAGGGTGACTGGGCGCCGGCCTGCTGAGTGCACTCGGAGGGAGCGAGTGGTGTGCGCCGTGTGTCACTGTGAGTGTGGGACGCCACCCACCACAATCCGTTGTGGAGTGTAATTTCAACTTGTCGGGGCGGAGAGAAGTAAAGAACTGTACCGTGGACTTGGATGCGCCACGTTCCTCTCGTTGCGGCCGTGGGTCTGTGCTGAGCGCATGGCTCTTTCTTGCGGTGCGGAATGGGTGGCGTTGCTTCACCGAGTGCTTCGTGCATGCGCTGTGTGGCGGACTTCCTTCCCGCATGGCACCGCCCCCGTGTGGGGGAGAGTGGAGGGAGCGCGGGTGTGTGTGGGAGTGCGTGTGGCTGGATGCCGACCCCGCCCACACATTTGGGGCCTCCACACACGTGTTTTTATTGACGTTGACAGCCTCTTGCGGCACTCAGGCCGTGGAAAGGGAGAGGGTATGGAGGTTTTTTTCGTTTTTGATTGGAAGGAAGGATGGAAGCTTTTTCTTCTGTGGTCTTTTCAGTGCTGTTGCCAGAAATTACGAGAAAAATAAATTTGAGCAATTATAAGATGAAATTTTGATGCTGTTCCTTGTATGCTGCTCAATTGCCGCTAATTCACAAAGTATCCACGGCCCGATTTAGTGCGGTGCTGTTCGATGGGGGAGGGCGATGGTGTTACTGATTTGATTGCGTCTGCGCGGCTTTGTGTCAGTGGCCGTGGTGGGGATCGTCTGTGGCTGGATGCTTCTGTGTGCCACTGTGTTTAGCTACTGTTGTTGCTGCCTCTGCCCTCTTCTTCTCTTTCTTTTTTGACCAAGCATTTAGAGCTACTTTGGATTGACCAGCACAACTATCGTTTTAAGGTGTTAGGGTTTACTCGCAGTATTAGGATTATTAGTGGTATAGCGATCTATCGGAATTGTGTCTCTGTATTTGCCATCTGTAGGAAGGGATTTGCGAAGCGAGAGGATTGGTCGACGGGGCGAGTGTGACATACCACGACAGCCCTGTTGGTACCTGTTTGGGTTGGTGGATGTGGTCTGCGGTGGGTGCGTGTCCGCGCAGCCGGCACCGTGTGCGGCGCAGGGCCATTGCGGCTATGCGTGCGGCGCTGCTCGTTGTGTTGGTGCTGTTTGCTGCGGCGGCGTGGATGGCTGCTGTGCATGCGGTGGTGTTGCGACTGCGGGGCGGTACGGTGGGCAGAGCCATCACGGTTGGCCGCGCCGTGGACACGGTGCTGATGGACGGCGTGTACATCACGAACGGCGTGGCTGTGGTGTTCGACGTTGCGGCGATGCTTCCCGGCGCGCTGCGCATCGAATTGAGGAACTGCGTGTGCGACGGCGGTGCGCAGATCTACGTGCGGGGCTACAGCGGCGAGCCGACGAGTGACCGGAGCCTGGAGGTGAGCGTGAGCGGGCTGTCCGGGAGCTACTGCTCGCTTGTGTTTGTGCACAACCTGCCGGCACACACGAACGTGACGGTCCGTGACTCGACGATTGTGACGACGGGGCCGATGCGCTATTCCCAGCTGAGCGGGCTGACGGACGCGGTGGCGTCGCCGCTTGTGCTGTACGCGACGTCGCTGTTGCAGACGCAGCTGCGTGTGAGCAACACTGTGCTGAGGTCGTTGCAGGCGGGCGGGTCGGCGGTGTACGTTGGCGGCGGCGTGGACCTGCTGTCGAGCGCGGTGGTGCTTGACGGCGTGTTGCTGGAGGCGTCGGGCGGTCCGACCGCGTCCGCGATGCATGTGGCGTCCTCGTCGCGTCTCAGTCTGCGGACCCACTCGGTTTTCTCCGTGACGAACGTGTCGGTTGTGAGCAGCGGCGGCGGCCTTGTGCTTGGCGAGCGCCTTGCGGTGTCCGATTCGGTGCTGCGCTTTGTGGGCGTTGAGGGGTCTGTTGCGTCGTCAGTGGTGCACTGCGACGGTGGGACATTCGGTGGCGGCGGGTGGCTGGACCTGCACGACGTGTGGGCGGTGGGCGAGGCGTCGTCGGTGGCGTCGCTGTCGGGGGTGACGCTGAGCGGCGGCACCGTGTCGATTGCGCGCTGCGCTGCCACCGGCGCTACGCTTGTCTCCGGGCTGGCGATCACGAGCGGCGTCGTGTCGGTGCAGTGCAACCGTGCCGGCGGCCGGGTGCTGCAGAGCAGCGGCGACTACCGCTCTGCCGGCCTGCCCTCCGTGAGCGTGGTGCCGTGCGACGGCTGTGCGGCTGCGCTGGCGTGCTTTGATGCGCTGACGGCTTCGTTCTCCGACTGCGCGTGCAGCTGCCGTGCCGGCGGTGTGGGCGAGGCGTGCCTGCCGTTCGACGTGCCGGTTGCGAGGGCCGGCGGCGGTGGTGGTGGTTCGCAGGGCTGCGTGAGTGGCGTAACGCTGACGGAGTCGGTGACGGCTGGCGGCGGGCGGGCGACGGCGTGCTTCGACTCGGTGGTGCTCAGCGGGCCAATCACTCTGGCGGTGGACCTGCGCTTGATGGACGCATTCGATAACGCACTGAACGTGACGCTGCGACACTGCGTGCTTGCGGGCGGCGCACAGCTGCGGATTGGTGGCCTCAGCGAGAGCACGGCGCGCCTGATGCCGTACGCCCTCGTCAACATGACGAACGTGACGTCGCTGGAGGGCACGATCGTGCTGCATGGCGTGATGCCGCTGCACTCGAGTGTGCTGCTGGCGAACTCAACGCTGCGTGCGACGGTTGGCGGGTCGCAGTACGTGCCGACGACCCGTGGCTACGAGGGATCCCGGTATGGCCCTGCGCTTGTGCTGGACGGCGTCCGGCTTCTGTCGACGCGTTTTGTCATGACGCGGTCGACGCTGGTGTGTGGCGGGGGCTTGTGCGCCGCTATCCTCGTGGAGCGCAGCTTTGTCGCAAATATGTCAAGCGTTTTCTACATGGACAACTGCGTTGTTATGTCGCGGACGTACGTGATGTACGCTCTTGCGTCGGACCTGCGTGTCAGCGGCGGCTCCGTGTTCTCCATACAGAACAGCTCGTGGAGTGTGTCGAGCACCGAATACTACAGGGGTGCGTGTGTGTTCAGGGATGTTGTGGTGGCTGGCGGCAGCGTGCTGCAGATTGTGTCTAGCACTTTCCGTCTCGGCTTTGCCACGCTCGCGGCAGCCACGCTGACTGTGACTGACGGCAGCTGGCTGGTGCACCGCGACAACGAGTTTCGCACCGCCTACGTTGTGTACGTGGTCCACGAGAACGGCGTGGCGTTTTGCGATCGGAGTGTGTGGTCGATACTACACAACAAATTCACTTACGGCTCGTACACGTCAACCATTGCACGTTTGACAAGCAAGCGGTCACCACCATTCGACACGCGCCCGACCATCTACGGCATGTGCAACGAGGCAAGGGGCTCACCTGTGACGAATTACCGAGACGACCTCAATATAGGGGCGCCCGTGACGGTGCTGGATTGTGGCGCGTGCACCATGGATGCTGTGTGCTTTGCAGCGAGGACGAGCAGCATCAGCGGCTGTGAGTGTGTGTGCGCTGCTGACGGCTACGGTGACACGTGTCTGCCAGCTGCGGTTCCGGACGGCCTTGGGCCGCTCCCGCTCTCCGAAGCGAAGAACACGGAGGTCCGCTGCGTGTACGGTGGCAGCATCAGCTCCGTGGACGTTCCTGATCCCGGTGTGCGTGGTCTGTGCTTTGTCAACGTGACCTTCACCGCCGCGATTGTGCTGGACCTGTCGTATTTTGACGCACCGGAACAGACACTGAACATCACGCTGCTGCAGTGCGTCCTCGTGGGCCTTTTGATCAAGGGGAGTGGTGCGCGCGTGCACGTGAACGTGGCATCGTCGATGCTAGATTCTGGTGAGCTGGAGTTCAGGGGTGATTTTTGCGCTGGATCCCAGATACTGGTGGTGGGCAGTACGCTTGTGACGACGTCGAGCCATGCCATTGCCTTTTTGGATTTTTCTTTCGGTGCGAACTCGACGCTGCTGCTGCTTGACAACAACATCGAGGGGAATAGTTACGCAGTCTATTCCTCCATTGGTGTTGTTGATGGTGGGGAGATCATTGTGAAGGGAAATACGCTGAGGACGAAGAAGAGGGATTACAGATCGACATCGGCAATTAATTATAACGGTGTTTATGTGAGGAACGGCGGCTACTTTGACGTTGAGAATAACACGATGAGCGCGTTCAATGGAGTTCATTTGTTTGGGGATACCACCGTGAGCTCCGCGGGGCTGCTGCGAGTGGCGGACTGCACCTTTGCTAGCAGAGCGGATTTTTTTGAATCTGCGCTTTTGTACTTGGAGGGCTCGGTGACTCTCGAAGGAGGCGCGCAGTGGCGTGTGGAGGGAAACAATGTTACTTCAGCCTTATTATTAAGTATAGCGCATGCCCACCACAAAATTCGGCTGTCAGACAGCGGCACCACCGTGGTGCTTGCACACAACCGTCAGGTGGACAGGGGCATGGCCTTTGCTAGTGCTGTTTCAGCAAACACGATTGTGGCTTTACCCGCGCGGTTTGTGGTGGGGTGCAACCTGCATGACGATGAGGAGGTGTCGTACGACGGTGTGTTTCCGGAGGAAGTGGAGGTGTTCGGGTGTGGCACATGCAACGACGACGCGGCGTGCTACATGCCCGGGACGGAGTCGGTGGACCGCAGCTCGTGCTCGTGCAGCTGCAAGGACGGATGGCATGGCGCGTCGTGCCTTCCCTTCGAGGTGCCCGACACGGTTGTGCCGCCCTTGCCGGAGAGAGCCGTTGACGGCGACACGAGCTGCGTGGTGAACCAGACGCTGACGAACCTCACGCTTAACATGTGGAAGACGCACCACTGCTACATGGGTGTGACATTCAGTGGCGTGGGTGCCGTACTGACGTTTTTCCTTGACAGTATGCCGCTGCATCTTCCCATCAACATCACGCTCAATGGGTGCACATTCCGTGAGGGTGCCGCGCTGCAATTTTTTGGGGGTGCTGAGGCGGCGGAGTCAGCCGGCGTCCTGATCCGCGTGAGCCAGACGGTGATGCGGTCCTCTGTCGTTGTGTTTGCACTTGCCCTCCCGCAGCACTGCGACATTGCCGTCACGGAGGTTGACGCGGTGCAGTCCTTTGAGGTCCAGCTGCCGCGCACTAAGAGGAACAAGCTTAGCGTGTTTTTGCTGAAGAACGCCGTGTTGAGTGTTTCTTCGCTGTTGGTCAGCAACGTCAAGGCGTATGGATCGAGGTATCGCAGGTTTGGTTTGTACTCGACTGGGACGCTGACGCTGGAGCGTGGCAGCTCGCTGTACGTGCGGTACTGCAGCTTCGATAGATACCTGGATCTGCTTTACGTGTACATCCTCAGTGTGAGTGACCACTCTGTTTTTGCTTTGCTCAACAATACGATGTCCTCCGGGGAAAGCCTGCTGTATCTGCGCCACGGATTAAGCGTGTCGAATCACAGCGTGTTGCGCGTGGTGGGGAACAGCGGTTCCGTGTCCTACGCTATCTACGCATATATATTTTGGACCGTCCAGCGGTCAAGCTGGCTGGATTGGCGCGACAACGACGTGGGTGTGGGTGCGATGTTCCACAAATCCGAATCCGCTCCTTTTACTATTGACAGCAGCAGTGTGCTGACGCTGACGGGCTGCAGGATGGGCTTTACGGGGTTGTCGGTCTCGCTGCTATCACAGGCTGCCGCCGGCTACCGGTTCGTTGCTGGGTGCCTGACGGTCGCGGGACGTGTGCTGACGACGGCGGCGGAGCTGGAGCTGAACGGCATCACCAACGTGACGACGGTTGCTGCTTGCGGGGAGTGCTCGAAGGAAGGCGACTGCTTCGCTCCGCTGACGAAGGCGATCAGCGACTGCAAGTGCCAGTGCGCTGCTGGAGGGCACGGCGATGTGTGCGTCCCGGCGCCTGTGCCTGCTGGTCCGCCACCACCGCCACCGCCACCGCCACCGCCGCCACCCACACCGCCACCGCCGGTTGGTGAGTGCATCAGCGACATGGTGTACCCCGAGGTTGCGCAGGCTGTGGGTGGCGGACTGTCGTGGCTGTGCTACCGCAACGTGACGTTCAGCGGGGGCGGCATGAGTCTGACGGTGCTGATAGGGGCGATGACGGGCGACGTGGTGAATGTCACGTTCGATGGATGCACGTGGAGGGACGGTGCCGTGCTGCTGCTGTTGGGCAACGCGTACGCCGCTGTGGAGTCGATGAACATCGTCGTCACCGGCAACACATTTAGTGACGCACTGCTCAGCCCGGAGGGTGTGTTTCCACCGCACACGAACATCACGATCAGCGGGAACCGCTTCACGGTCACAAGGCTGATCCCTCGGTCGGGCTTGGACCTTACAAGGCCGTCGTGTGTTGCGATGAATGGACTGGCGATCAGCAACGGCTCCGCGGTGGTGCTCAGTGGCAATGTGTTTCAGACCGTGAGGGCATTGTCAAGCGCCATCCGCGTTCTCAGATATGCGCTGAGCGTCTCGTGGCACTCCCTGTTTGCTGTGATGGGCAACACGTTTCGTATGGCTGGCGCTAACAGTACGTTGATATATCTTGGGGGGTCTAGACAGACATTGTCGCTGAGTGTACTGAACAACTCTGCCGTGGTGATCCGAGGCAACATTGTGTCGAGGCCGGTGCGCGATTTCATTTCTTTACTTTGGGTCTTACGTGTGGAGTCTCTGTCAGCGGTCATGTTTCAGGGCAACGACATGCAGAGAAGCTCGGCTGTGTTTTATTCAACTTTTGCCGCCAACATCTACTACCACTCCTGGCTGCAGTTGAGCGGCAACCTCTGCCGCGTTTCCCCAGTGGTTGCTTTTGCTGTTTTTAACCCCAGGATGAATCTCCGCGACTCCACGGTGTCTGTTTCCGGCAACCGATTTGTGTCCAGCACGGGCACGCTGACAGTTCTGCGGATAACTGCAGTTTTTGGAGACCTCACAAACGGAGCGATTGTGGCTGCGTGCAACACTGTGAACGGCGGGGAGGAAGCAAAATACGCCATTCCGTCCGTGTACAATGCCACCATTCTGACCTGCAGCGACCCATGCACCCTTTTGGCGTCGTGCTTCCCCGCGTACACGACGACGGCCTCGAGTGATGGCTGCGCCTGCAGGTGCGCTGAGGGCGGCCACGGCGATGTGTGCCTGCCCGTCTCTGTCCCCGAGCCACCGAGCACCGACGGCGCCGACTTGTGCGTGCGTGACGTGAGTGTAGACATGGAGATGGACGCCGGTCTCGGGACGTCGGTGGTGTGCTACGTTGGTGTGACCTTTGCGGCGGACGTCGTGGTGGACGTGGAGTCGATGTCAGGGAGCGTGCGCAACGTGACGCTGGCGAACTGCACGTTTGTGGGCGGAGCGAGCCTGTACGTTGTTGGGTGGCTGTCCGACCCGCCTGCTGGCGAGCGCGCCGATGTGTTGGTCAGCGGGCTTGAGTCGCGCTCCGGCGGCGGCGTGGTGGTGGCGAACCGATTTCCGCCGGGCTCGCGCGTCACTGTGGTGGACTCGGTGCTGATCGCAGAGGCGCGTGTTGCGTACCGCGGCGCCTACGGCCTTAGCGACGCGTCTGCGTGCCTCGTGGTGCACAGCGTGAATCTGACTGGGAGCGTGCTGACCATCGCGCGCACGCATATGGCGGCGGTGTTCCGCGACGCTGTTGGCGTATTGGTGTTTGGCGGCGTGGCGCTGTCGTCGCGCGGTGCGCTGTACGTGGACGGGCTGTCGGTGCAGACGGCGCTGGGGCTGTGCGTGTCGGTGGAGGGCGGTGTTGCGGCCAGTGGCGGATCCGTGGTGGCGTTTTTTGACAGCGACTTCCTGCTGTGCAAGCACGCGGTGTCTGTGTGTGGGGCTGTGAGCGTGTCGGGCTCTGCTGTGGCGCTTGTGCGGAACGGCTTTTCGTCGACGGCGGACTACGCGGTGGCGTTTTATTCGGCGGTGAGCCTGGCCGACGGGTCGATGCTGCTGGCGAGGGGCAACGTGCACGACGGCGTCTCGAGGGAGATGCTCCACGCCGCTAGCGCCGTGACCGCCGTTGGGAGCACGCTGAGCTTTGTGCGCAACCGAGCGCTGCTGCCGCGGATGCTGTCGCTGAGCCTGTCGCTTGCGGCTGGGGCGCATTTGAGGGTGGCGTGCAACGACGCTGGTGGACGTGTCCTGTCGACGGCGGAGGAGTACGCCGCGGCTGGTTTTGGCGACGCTGGGAGCATCGACGTTGCTGGGTGCGACGACTGCGACAGGGACACGCACTGCTACGCGCCCGGGACGGCGTCGGCGGGCATGAGGAACGGTGTGTGCGTGTGCGTGTGCGGCAGCGGCGGGTACGGCGAGGCGTGCGTGCCTGTGGGAGCTCCCGCGCTGCCGCCCGCTGTGGGCACTGCGCCGAGTGTGTTCTTCCGCGAGGGTGTGACGGTGCAGTCGGTGTTTGTTGTGCCTGCCGGCGTGAGCGAGGTGACGCTGCGCCACGTTGTGCTGGACGGCGTGAGTCCTGTGCTCTACGTGCCGTGGATGGCGCGGGATGGCGTGCGGATCGTTGTGCAGAACGTGTCGTTGCTGAACGGCGCCGTGCTGTACGTGATGGGCGGTGGAGCGTTGCGCGGTGCGGGTGCGGCGAGGAGCGACGAGAGCGGGCCGGTGGAGCTGTCCGTGTGCGATGTGGAGGCGCTGAACGGTGCGCTTGTGCTGACCGGCACGTTTCCCGCGGGGTCCGTGCTGACGGTGACCGACTCCCTGCTGGTTGCCGCGAGGTCGACGCCGCTTGTGTATCTTCCCGGCTCGCAGTCCTCGCCGTACGCACCGGTGCTGGTGCTGTCGGGCCTGCGGCTCGTGCGGTCCGTGCTGGTTGTGTCCGGCGTGGCCTTCGTGACTGTGATGACTGGTGGGCGGACGGTGGTGGTGGACGGCGCCGTGCTGGAGCTTGTCGGTGGCGGTGTCGCGCTGGACGCTGCTGTGTTCGGTGGCGACTATGCGTTGTACGCGAGTGCGCGCGTGGTTGCGTCGGGTGGCGCTGTGCTGCGCGTGTCGGGGAGCCAGGTGTACGCCGGGCATGGGTTGGTGTTTGGCAGCGGTGTGGTGGCCAACGCGTCCGCCGTCGTGGTGAATGACAACGCCGGTGCGCTGACCGATAGCGCGCTGCTGGTGCTGCGGGGGTCGGCGTCGTTTGTGTCCGGGTCGTGGCTGTCGGTGCGCGGCAACAGCATCAGCGGCAGGCTCCTGTCGCTGCCGTCGCACCCGCGCAGTGCGGAACTTGTGCAGAGCACGCTGACGCTCCACGGGAACGCCGGCAGTGGGTCCGTCGTGATGGACGGCACCGTTGCGCTCGTGGACGCCGGCCGAAGATTCGTCGTGGGGTGCCTGACGCTCAACGGGCAGGCGCTGCAGCCGATGGACTACAGGTCCGCCGGCATCATCGGGGAATTCCGCCCCGTGGCGTGTGGTGTGTGCGACGCCGACGTGCGCTGCTTTGGTGCTGCGACGAGGGCGATGTCGGGGTCGTGCGGCTGCCGCTGTGCTGAGGGCGGGTACGGGCGCGACTGCCTGCCGGTGTACCTGCCGCACGTGTACGGGTGCAACCGCACGCCTGGCATGCCGCAGCTGAGCCACACGGCGACGGTGACGGAGACGCGCAGTCTGACGCCAACACCAACGCCAACACCGAGCCTGAGCGCGACGCACTACGGTCCGACGCAGTACGGGCCGACGGAGACGCTGCAGGTGACGGAGACGCTGCAGGTGACGGAGACGGTGGCGCTGCCGTCCACGCGGACCCCGACGGCGTCGGTGAGCAGCACGCTGAGGTGGAGCGACGTGGCGTGCCCGACGCTTGCCGTGACGACGACGGCGGCTGGTGGGAGCCTGACGCAGAACGACATCCGCGGCGGTGGGAGCGTCGTCCCGACGTTGCTGATGGTGGCGCTGCCGCCGCCGTTTCGTTGGGCACGCGACCCGCAGCTCGGCACGCACCTGAGCTTTGTGCTTGTGTCGACTGCGCAGTCGAGTGGGTTTGGCGGTCCGTGGGGAGCGATGCTGAGCAACGCGACGTGGGTGCGCAACGCGACGAATCCGTCCACTGTCCTGGAGCTGGCTGTGCCCGTGCACCGCGGTTACTTCATTGCTGCCGACGAGACGTTAGTCATTCGCTGCGACGCTGCGGCGGTGTCCGGCGGCTGCAGGGGTGTGCTGCTTGGGTCCTTCACGATCAGGTCGAACACGCTGCCCGCCGCTGCCAGCACCCTCTCGGCGATCACCGGCGTTGTTGCGGGTGCGGCGGCTGTTGCCGTGGTGGTGACCGGCGGGCTGGGCTCCGTTCTGGAGATGCAGGCGCTCGGCGTGTTTGCGAGGATGTCATGCGCCTCGGTGCAGGAGCGTGCGAGCACCGCTGCGCTGCCGTACTTCCTGTCGGTGTTCGCTGCCCTTGACCCGCTGTGGATGGTGGTGGGCAACGCGCTGCTCGCCGCTGTGTTCGGGTGCGTGCACTGCGGTGTGACGGCCGCCTTCCAGCGGTGGCGCGGCGTTGACGCGGCGAGTGCGTGGGCTGCGATGCGCTTCCCGAGCCTGACGCACGTTGTGGCGCACGCGATGCATCTAGGCATCTTCTTCGGCTCTGTGCTTGCACTGGTGATGCCCGGCGCCCGCGTGCAGCATCGCGTGGTTGGTGTCGTTGGCGTGCTTTACGGTGCAGCGTTTCCTGCTGGCGTGTGCTACTTGATTGCCCGCCACACGGGCGCGAGCTTCGAGAGGTACTGGCAGTTTTCGAGGAAGCCGTTGCACGAGCGCCTGCTGTACCCCGTAGGGTATTGGCACCCCGCGGCGCAGCAGCGGATGTACGGCGGCATGCTGACGAACATGAGGGGCAGTTACGTGTACTGGTGCGTGTTCCAGCTGTCGGTGCTGTGTGTGGTGGGCCTGATTGCGGCTGTGCACCCGCCCGTGGGAGGCTGCCACGTCCTGTACTTCTGCATGGCGGCTGTGCTGGTTGCGGGCGCGGGCGTGGTTGCCTTCACGAACATGATGCGCTCGGCCTTCCTGACGGTGATGCACGCTGCGAGCTTTGCACTCCTTGCGGCGCTGTGCGTGGTCAGCGCGGCCAACCACCTTGCGCCGAGCGACGGCGGTGCGAGTGCGTACGCGGCTATCGTGCTGCTGCTGACCACTGTGTTGCTTGCGGTCACTGTGTACGGCGTCGTTGTGTGGTACGTGGAGGACCGCCACTGGCAGGAGCTGCGCGAGCCGCGGCGTGGCGGGCTGGATGCGCTGCTGCGCGATGACGAGGGGAGCGACGAAGAGGCGCGGAAGCCCCACGAAATGACGTCATTGTCGTATGTCTCAGGCACCACCGTTGCGTCGTCGTACCTACCACCCGCACCGCTGCAGCTCATGGCTGGTGACACCCGCTCAGACGCCCCGAGCCTGTTCGACCGTGCATCCATTGCAGGCTGAATAATTGATTGAGCCACGCCGGAGAATTAATGAATTTGTGCTGCTCAAGTAAGTGGGCGCAGTTTCTGCTGGAGTTGGAAGGTGTCTGCCCAAACAGTACCTCCACGCGGCGAGAATGTACGAGGCTCCTCATGGATGCGGTATAACGTAGGTGCTTTTGGCAATGTGTTTACTTCTTTATTATTATTATTTATCGGATGTTTGGTCGATTGAGTCGTTGCTTTTATTTTTATCGATTTTGTCAAGAACGGATTATCGAGGTATCGCGCTAGCCCAGGGCGGCTGTGTCACGGGTGTATGTTGCACGCTCGCCGCTGCAGCGCCCTCTTCGGATTTCGGGGCTCCTATTCCGATTTTTACTCAGTAACGGGGACGGTTTTTGTGATGGTGGCTGTTGTGCGGGCCATAGGATGCATTCAGGAAAGCGTCAGGGAAAAAAACGATAACGCCCTTTTGTGGCTTTCACTAAATAAATTTAGGAAGTGTGCGTTGCTTGTCGATGAGGGAGGGCGTGGGGCCACGGCTGTGCAGCTGAGCAGCCACCAATCGGACTCCGCACCGACAGCGTCATTGATTGTTGGTTTTTGTTGGGTTTTTTCTATTTTTTTGTGCGGGTGCCTGCAGTGACTCTCCCTCCTGTTCCCAGATGACTGTGTGGGAGGGCATGCCTGTCACTTTCTATACTTCTGATGTTCTGTAGAAGGAACAACACGAGAAAGAACGAATAATCATGTGTAATGACGTATTACTTTAGATATATCGATTTATTTCTGTGGATTATTTTATTGTTTATTCCTTCTCTTTTTTTATTTTGTGTTGCTCCACACGTGTCTCAGTGTTTGCTTTAGTACGGCCACACACGGGTGATTTGAGCCACGGATATTTTTTTCGTTTTTTGTGTCATTTTGTGTTAGGCGCTAGCGCGGGCACGTTCGTCAAGCATCCACCCTCCACAGTATGCTGCTTGATATTTTGGAGTCATCCCAGGTGTAACGCCGGCACCACCGCCGTGGCACGCATGGTAAGTAGGGTGGAACGCGGGACAGCGAAAGACATTTTGCTGCACATATGTCTGTTGCATTCTTTCTGTTGGGGAGGTTTCAATTTAGAAGAGGAGGGATGAACACTGCACGATTCCGTGGCTTGGAGGAGTTATTGCCCTTTTTTGAAAAAATTATTTTTGGTATGATTTTTGTTTCCTACCCGTGTCTGCCCCGATTTGCTTCCCTGAGTGGAACTGCGCCATGGCCATCCTCTTGTTGTTTGCAGGAGGAAGGACACATTGCGAGTGACGAAACCACACTTCATGCATGCGGCGTTCAGGGAGGTACATATTTGAGGTGGAGTGCACATATGTGGATGTCATGTGAGACGAAACGAGGGTTGACTGCCCAACCGTAACTTCTTTTCTGGAGAGTGTGCTCTTCCTTTTTTTTGTCGCCCTTTTGTGACAGAACAGGGAGGGATTGAGGGCCACCGTCCCACGAAATGTATTGCACACATACACACTCTCGTGCCACTGTCGCCCCCGGAGTCGGGTGCAAAACCCAAATCCTGCTGCTTTTGCATTGGTGCAATTACCTGTTTATTAACTGACGCCATTCTGTTCGGCGTGTCACTTTGGTTGGATCGTGTGGGATTGCGCTCCAACGCCATCGGAGAAAGCAGGCCGACTTTTTCACGTATTTAATGCCGTTTTGCGCGCATGTTTTTTTTCTTACGTTCTGTTGATGTTCACTGAAACAGCGAAAAACCCGGAACTATGCGTGCGTGGAATTCTTCCTGCCATGTGAACTGCGGGCAACACCGAGGGGCTGTTACTTTGACTCCGCAGAGTTGTTGTGTCTTTTTGCAGGGTTGGCAGGGAAATTCCATGCGGCCCGCTATTGCTGGTGTGTCCTCAAATGTTGTCACTCCATGCGAATAATGTGCTTCAGCGAGTGAGGGTGTTGGTTGGGTTTGTGTGTACTCTGATTCTGTTTGCTACTTTGTGCGGGCACGCAACACTTGAGGGATGGGAAAATGGAGCGGGGCGATGCATGGCCGCGTCTCGCCCATCGTTCAGTGCACGATGGTGTGGTGCACATTGTGGTGTTAACTCTGCGATGCGACTGCGGTCCCCTGTGCTTCAATGGTGGTGGGCGGAGGAGAGTGTTGAGTTGCATTGGGACGGTGGGATCGTGCCTCCTTTTCTCTTTGTTTTTTCCCTTGTGTGAAGGTGTTCACTTATTTTTGGTGTTGGTGATGGGGCAAACGGACAGACAACGTGAATAAAACAAAATAAAAAAAGACGGTAATGTGGCGGTGTTGTGGCCGATTGCACGCCTCGTTTTGCTGCGGAGGCGGTGGGCCTTGACTGTTTCACTGACAGGCGTTGCAGTGCGGCTGCATGGCGCACCGACCACCGGGCCGTGCGAGTGCCACGCCCAACGCCATTGGGACTGCGGGACGAAACAGCCGCGAGTGTCCTTTGGAGCCGGCGGCACCTGCAGGCCGCAGTTGGGCGGTGCGAGTGGGATGCTTCACCGCACGGGTGTTGTGATGGCACCTCGCCGTGGCTCTTGTGATGGTTCCGAAGCTGCAGCTCGACATGTGGTGGGGAGTGAAGTGTGGCCGCAGTGGACCATGAGCAGCACCAACGTGAGGCTGAGTGATTTCCTTTGGAATTATGTTGGCGGCAGGGCGGCCGTTGATGAATGACCACAATGTGACGATGGAGATGTTTGTTCAGGAGCCGGATGATTACGTACAAGACCAGCGGCTTCTTGAAGAAATTCTTAACTTAACTGCGTACCAGGAGCTGGAGGCCATTACTAAGCCTCTTCACGAAGGTGTGCTCTCTCTCGAGCAATGGAGGGACTATGAAAGAAAAGCATACGATCACTCCTCTTGCAAGGGGAAAACCAAACGGAGTACTCACGCAGGTACTGACAGAAGCGAGGCGGGAGGCAGAGGAAAGGCTAAGAGGAACGCAAGAAATGAAATTTACCATTTCCACTAATATCGAAGATGTACTGTTTAAAGGAAGAGCTCGCGTCAATGAAATGAAGCTGAACGACTTTCTTGCGAGGGAACTGGACGGCAGGGGCATTGTGGACACCAATCGGGATGTCTTGCTGGAGGAGTTTTTCAAGGACCCCACGAAGTATATCTGTGATAAAGGAGTATTGAACGAAATACAGGCATCAGGTCATTATTTGAGTATGAAGCGAGCTGTAAAGGGTGAAGTGATCTTCGATGAGGATATACGCAAGCTTTGCGATAAGGGTGTCAACAATCCACCGGGGCGGTCATTAGCTGCTGCGGAGGTAAAAGCAACTATTCATAACTCCACCAAACATTTCTTGGATGCAGCTGCCGAGGAAGCGAGGAACCCAACGACGACGAGCGCACCGGAGAAACTGGAGGGATGCTACGAGTCTGTGCACAATGCGAGGTGGCATCATGTCGTGGAATTCCCTGGTGAAGAGGGGATGGGAATGAAGGTGAAGGAGGGGAAACCACCGCAGTCATGGACGTACAGGGCAGTTGGCGAATTTCTCGAAAATGATGACGGTGTGCAGCAATCCGGTGCAGCAGAGCGTCCCAGGCTGGTGGTGCTCACCTCGGACAAGGGATGGCCGTACTCGTGGAAAAGGAAGGAGGATGAATAAATCCACTCGTGACTGCTATGTGAACTGTGAGGTGGAGCGAGTGTGGCAGATCGTCAAAATGGATCTAACCGAGTGGTTCAACAGTCGTCCTGAGGAGCACTTTACGCCAATTCCGCACGCCTTGATTGGGACGCCCGGGATCGGGAAGTCGATGGCTGCCGACTCGTACCTCCTCTACCAGCTGCTGCACTGCGATGCGGAGCAACTCCAAATGGTTGCCCACTGTTTGAGGAGGTAAGGCGTAAGTGTCTGAAAAGACCATCAAGGCGGTGAAAAAACACATCGATGAGAACAAATGATCAAACTTGTGAAGGACCTGTCTTGGCGCGGGATGAAGGGGTATATTATCTACGAATTGGGAGGCAGGTTTGATATTCTGCCTCCTTGTTTGCCTCCCGGAGAATGGGTCATGATTGTGGTGGCCACACTAGAGGAAACAAGTTACATACACTGGGCGAGTGAAAAGAGAGCCGTACGAATCATAATGGATTGCCCTGATGAGAGCGATGTGAAGGCAATGTGCGTTTGGAAGAAGCGCAATCAACCCGTGCAGCAGCAAGCGGAACACTGGCGAGAGTTGAGGGGTCGCATGGATAAAGTGGGACCGATTCTTCGCTACATCTTTGATGAAGGGAATTGTAACGCACGGATCGACGGTTGCCACAGCTTTGTGGATGGGACGACCTCTCGGGGAATCGAGCGTTACTTTGTTTTTGGAACTTCCAAAAATGTGAGAGGATAATAAGGTGCTCGAATATCTTGCGAGGATTGTCCGAGTACGAGGAGAGCGCAATGGCGAGTCGCCTTTCAATGCACCGATGACTGCCCACCTCGCAAGTGAACCACTGTGCATGTTGGCACAGTTAATGACGCAGGCTGAGTTTAACTTATTTGTATCGAGGATCAGGGATCATCTCATATACGCAAATTTTGGGGAAGAGCACCGTGTTTGCATTTTGAATGAGAATTTCATGACTGAAATAATTTGTACACTGAAGGAGCTGAGGCCACCATCACGACGTCAGTAACGCCGCTGTGCGCCGGAAGTGTACTCACGGGAGGGCCCCACCAGTCACTATTTTTTGCCGTCGGCGGAACGCATTGACAAGAAGACTTGTATAAACCACCGGGTGCTGCACATACCGGAGGTTGAGAAATTTCCGTTGTTGGACGCCTTTTTCTTCATGGAGTTAAATCCGAGGACGCTGGTCGGGCTGCGGATGACTACGGCGGGTGAGCACCACACCACCGCCAGCACCGTGGGGCAGTTCACTGAGTGCCTGGCGGCATATTTTGATGTTTGGGAGGAATTATTCCGAGACATGTCGTGGGGGATTATTTATTTGCAGCACGCAGACAGCACGCCGTTGAATGACTGGCTGGCGGAGATGTGATGTCGACAATCCCAATAGTGTGAGCGACGAGAGCCGTGAGATTGCGGCGTTCTGGAAGAAGGCGCGCCAGTACCAAGTGTCAATATCATCCTAAGAATTTAGAGGATAAGACGCTCACCGCAGTGTGGAAGAACCACCGAAATATGAAAACAAATTAGGGAGGGAAGGGGGCAGTTTCGATTATTGGTAAAAAGTATTTGTTGACTTGTTTATTTTTGGATACGTGTGTGTGTGTGCATACGGTGCGGGTGCACCAGCCCCATGCGGCAGCATAGAATAAAAAAGCCAAAAATGTCCAACGCTATGGAGCATAACAGTAGCAGAAGAAAATTGGGGAGGGAGTGGGGATGTTTGGCTTCTGGTGAAAAACATTGGGTGATTTCTATATAGTATGTTAGTTGTGTGTGTAAATACGAGGCATAATTGGAGAATTGCCCGGTATGAAAAAACCATTGTGGCTGGTGGTGTTACGGTGTTACTACATTTTTTTTTTTAGGAGCTTCTGAAGAGAATGATCGCGGGAGACCTGGCGAAATTAATTGATTTATATGTATCCTGGTAAAACTAATGCTCTTCTTTATGAGACTTTTCCTATCGTATGAATTTTGGGAAGGCCATGACCTTAAAGGAGCAGGGAACCGATGGCGGCCGGATAATTTTTTATTTTTTATTTTTTAAGCTTACAGACACGGCCAGTTTGGTTTAAGGAAACGGCATTTATTCCTTACACGGCCTCTGAGTGGTGTGATATTGGCGCCCGTCTCTGGGAAATGGTACGCCAACGTGGCAAAAGCGAGGTGCAGATGACGTTCATTAACGGAACCGAGATGTCGGATGAGACGTTAACTGTGGCTCCCTCATCGACAGGTTTATGCCTGATTTCGGGAAACATCACCAAGCCCTGGGAGGATTCGACCTTTACAGGACATATTGCGAATCTCCGGACGTTTCGAGTACCAAATTTTGAGAATCAATTGACCCTGCCCATAATGGGCGCAGCCCGGGAGTTGGGGCGCGCGGCAAGGGCTGATCATTGCTGAAGGGGAGCGCTTGAGCACGAAATACTCCCACGCCGCCGTGGACGTGCAGGATCGAGGCGCTCAGCTTCATTCGCAGGTGGAAGAGGCGCATAACAACCTATCGGTGCGCGAAGCTAACATTGCGGTCGCCGGCGGCCTTTTTGCAGAACGAGAATGCGCGCTCGCCGGACGCAAACAGCAATTGGAGGCGACCCGCACCCAACTACCGGATCGAGAGGCATGCATTAGTGCTAGAGAGGCGCAGCAAGCCGCGTGGGAGGCGGAGACGGCAGGCGGGGAAGAAGCCCCGACTTTTCGGAGAGGTTTGACAGGTGGACCTGTCGCGCGTCAAAATACGGCCGAAGATGGCGATACCAAACAACTACTTCGAAAGCATCGCTTGATGGCTGTGGGCGCGTCGTCACGCACGGCCCAACGAACTCCGGCACGAGAGAGACGGCAGGTTATTCCTCCAGACGACTCAGGGCAATTTTGGGTGACCACATTTCTATCCCTCGATGCCTTTGCCCTCCAGTACTTTTCTTTGGACGATCATTCCTCTACAGAAGAAGAGGGACGAATGTTCCGCGCATTCGACGTCACCATGTGGCCCGGCGTATATGGGATGAGGGCGTTTCCGGAGTCGTTTTCGACCTCCGGTGCGCATACCAATGCTGGCAACAGGAGGACGAAGAGCAGGTTAAACTTGCCTTTGACAATTTGGTCGAGTGGATCGGCGTGCTGGAAGGCCTGCAGGATCCCACCGATCGCTTCATGAATATGGGGAGGTCCCTACTGAATACATTCCGGATGCAACTCACGATGGCATCCGATCCCGGCATCCGGCTTTCCAAACTGCGCGCGCGTGTCTACACCGCTGTTCACCAGACGGACAACTATGCGAAGGCAGTCCAGCCTCTCGTCGATCGGCGAGAAACCCAACGCACTTTGCGATGACAACGATGTCATACCTATGGACACGAGGCATCTAAATCCAACGTGCGCCCCAGAGGGAATTACTCGCGGCGCGGATGGCCGTCAAAAAACGGCAGTGGGGCTGCCGCACGCCGCTCATGAATGCTGGCGACGGCAGTCCCATCCAATCCGCCACCTCCGGCTATTACGCACGGACGTTGCACCGCACCGCCGACGCTCCACCCTATCTCTCAAATCGCCCGACGCAATCGTCGGGAAGGGCAATGGAGCTTATCCTTAAACGACGCTCGACTGTGGTACGACGAATTACCGACATCCCCGCTTTGGGCCAGTTATATGAGGAGAGCAAACGAGGTCGCTCGATAAATGTGTGTGCCGTCAACGTGGGAGCAGAGAATGTCCCTAGCAGGGCAACTTACAACCTTTTACCGCAAGCACGAACGGCCGATGAACGAGGAGAGCCGCGCGGCCTTTTTGATGGCAATCGAAGTGGCGCCATCGACCCGACCGCGGTACGCCAGGATGCTGCGGCCCATGTTGGAAATGAATCGAAGCTTGCTGGACATGATGATTCTGGGGTTACAAAAAGTTGCGGCGCGATCGGAGACGAGGCAGGCGCGGCCCTTGACAGAGGAAGAGATGAATCAAGTTATCCACAGCCAGACCGATTGGAAGGAACGGGTTGTTTTTCGACTTGCGTGGATGACGGCGAGTCGTTGGTCCGACATTGCGGCCTTAACCCCCCAAAATTCTATAATGGAGCCGAACGGGACCTTAATTTTGGGTTGGTCCGTGGCGCCGAAGACGGCGAGGGCGGATCCCCACTGCGCCTCGCGGTTCGTCAGGATACGAGGGCAGGACGCGTTCGACATCATAAAGCTATGCAGGACACTTCAAGAAAACGAAGAGCTCACGAATCTTGCGACCGCCCACGTGGGGCGAGCTCTGGCTCCTTGGAATGCCACGGCGCATTCCATAAAACGCGGTGCGTTGCGGCACGCTTATTTAATCTTGGAGACATACAATTTGGACCCACACGTGATCTCGCAGTTGGCGAAGCACGTCGACCCGTTCGACCTTCCCCAGAACACAGTTCGATATTTGGGGAATTACACCACAATGCTGACCCAGGTGTCGTCACTGGCCGCATTGTTGCGAAGGGAGACACTGCGGAAGGGCAAGAGCCCTGGTTGGGAGTAGAGGAGCGTTTTTTTCTATGATTTTAATCATCATCCTGCTACAATAACAAGACGCGCGACAAGGACGCGTCGGGCCACACCACAAGATGAACGAACCATCCCGCTACAGCAAGTCAACGTGCCCGTATTGAATACCAAAGTGGATTATGAGCCGGTTGGACCCGGCTACCTTGGAGAGGCTCATGCAAGTATGGGGACTCGTCGGGCGGTCCCCTTTCCCTCTGCCCTCCTCCGGCAAGGCGCGCGAAAGCTCACGGAGGATTCCAGTCGCTGACGCGCGATTGCTGAGGGAAGCGGGAATAATCGAGACCGCTTTGTCCACAATAACAGGCGGATAGATAATACCCTTTTTGGTGATGGTGGAGAAAACCGCCGGTTTACGACGACGATGGATCGCGTGGCCACGCGATAAGAACAGAGACGACCCTTACGAGGCTCATGTTCCTCTTCTACACATTTCCCATTATTTGCCGCCTGTGATGGCTGAGGCCGCTTTCTGCCTGGATTTAAAGGCATCCTTTTTTCAGGTATCTTTACCGCGGGAGACTCGGCATCTCTTTTGATGCCGCGTGGAGGACGGCACTCTGGTGGAGCTGACACGGCACCCTATGGGATGCAAGGCCAGCTCACAAATTCTCCAGGTTATTATTACTTCGGCCATTGCGGTGGTGACGACGGTGGTTCACCGCCTCTGGGCCGCACCTCCATTGGTGCGTGTCGACGTATGGATCGATAATATACGCATTGCAGGGTCGATAAGCGATGTGACGTGGTGGGAAGCCCAAGTACTTCGTAATGCGGACAGTTGTCGCGCCACGATAGGGAGGACCGCGAATCGGGCGCCACGCAGTACACCTTCCTGGGGGTGCAGTTTGATCACACTCACCGTGCGGTATCACTGAGTGACAAGTTTTTCCGGTCTTTACGCGCCATGCCGGCGGTCAATTCTTTAATCATCGCGGAAATGGAGGTTGTGGCGTCACGCTTTTTATATGCGGCTGCCATTTTGGGCACGCGTTTATGTGCCTACTACTTTTTCATCAAGGCAGTGCAACGGCGATTATCGGCAGTTAACCAAGGAATTGTGCTGGAGACATCCCCGGCGAACCTTCCGCTGTCAGCGATTGGTTTGGGCGAGAGATTGCGACACATCAATGAAGATAATCGTAAGTGGAGCATCAATCCCACGGAAAAGGCATCGGCCGCCGTCACGGATGCATCGCTCCAGGGATGGGGAGCCGTTTTTATTCCAGACTCCGGCGACGTTATAATTGCCGGAGTAAAATGGGAGAGGAAGCCCTTTCCTATCATGCAGGTCGAGGCGCGCGCGGTACGCTTAGCCTTATCGGTCTTTTCCGCCATCTTGCCATCCACCACTGACGTTTGGGTGGACAACACTTCGCTGCAAGGAGCGGCGAGTAAAGGCAGCTCAAAATCACACACCATGACGTGGGAGCTGCAACGGATACATGAATTTTTAGGCTCTCGCGGAATACAGGCATCCTTTGCTTACGTACGGTCCGCAGAAAACCCCGCAGACGGCATATTACGCGGTCGAGTGTTTACACTTCAGGACTTGGCGAAGGAGTGGAACTTGCGAAGGGTAGCGGCGGTTTCTTGTGGCTGGAGGAGCCCAAAGTCTGCCAGTTCGTAATTAGTAAATAAATAAATAAATATTCCATCGGAATAGAGTGAGCGGGCCACAATTGAGGCTCACGTATGGTATAATATATATATACACTTACTAGATGTTAAACGTTGGGAATGTGGTGAATCCACTCTTATTCCATTTATTCCTTTCTTATTTCTATCTGGTTTGGTTTCTATTATTGATAAACTCATGATCCGGCCAGCGGCCCAGAAGATTATTCTAATTTGTTTATCGATCTATCTTTCTATGTGTACTTATATATTTCCTGTGAAAGGATTCTTTTCTATAGAAATGCCCTTGCGAGCGCCTGCCAATTTTTTTTGCATTGATTACTTCTTCACATTTTGTTTTATTGTTTTTTATGTCTAACTCTGCGGCTGGGTTTTATTACAGGAAAAGAAAAAGGTTCAAACGGATGGAGACCCCTATGGTGGTGCTGCTTTTTGTTGTTTTCGCCCAATAGGCAAATAAAGAAAGAAAATTTGGCTATTACGACAAGGTGCTGATTGAGGTACTGTTTCGTGTGGTTGTTTTTTGCGGTGGTGATGGGGGAGGTGATTGGGGAAATACTGGGCACAAGGTGTGACTTGAAATCCTGAACTGCGTTTTCAGAATGTCTGGATGGTTGTCGCCCTGAGCTATAACAATTTCCTATATTGAAGAATAGTTATTTTTTATTTTTGTGCCTGCGACGTCTTTATGCTAAGCTGAAGTTTCTTTTCTTATTTGCGGGTGTCGATAGGACGGTTTAAAATATCTTTGTTGTTTTTGGGCATGTAGGATGTCTGGTGACTGTGCTTTTTTTGGGGGAGTTTACATGAGAGGAACGGGGATTGAGCAGTGTGGGATATATGTGGTGAGTGCCGCAGGCTTGTTGGTCCGCGATTTGGGTGCCCTCCAAAATTCATTACATTTTGGACTCCTCAACGAACACTTTTATACTTTATGGAATCATGTGCTATTACAAATGACACCCTGGACTGTTGTGTTTCGCCATTCTTTTTTTTTTTTTTTTTTTACGGGATGTATGAGAGCCTTGCATGTTGCGGCGAGAACTGCATTTGTTACTGTGCCATTGTTTTTTTTTTTTTTAATTTTTAGCCATTTTTTACTTTTGTTGCCTATTTTATTTCTGGTCATGTTGAGACTCCTGCGTGCTCCGTGCCTCCACTTCACTCACCAAACGGAGGTGCATGACCATTGCTTGGGAAGGAGTCTTTTTTTGTTCAAATTCACACAGAACCATCATTGGGCACATTTTCTTTTTTACTTCTTTTGCTTTCTTTCAGAAGATGCTCCCTTGGTTTTGCTTCCAACGTGGTATGCGCAGAGTTACACGCATTTTAAAAACCGAAGCCACGAGCCTTTTTTGGAAAAGATGCTTTATCTTGCTTCTAACATTAAATTTGTTGTCCATGTTGATGGTCTTTTTTTTTGGGTTCGAGTCCCTACTTGACGACGATCCTGCGTATGGTTTTGGTGTTGACCCGACCAGGGCGGACTATATCCGCTGCGTCGGGGAAAGGCTTCTGGTGGATCCAACGACACGGCGGCTTGGGGGGAATAACGGGACGGACGTTATCCCTTTGATGGTGGTCCCGCTGATGCTCGATCTGATGGACTTTCGGAGGATGATGTGCAACATCAATGTGCCAATCCGGCTGTTGGTTTTGGTGCAGAACGGGCGGGAGGCGATGCTGTCGTTGTACCTGCAGGAACTCGAGAGGGTCTATGGGTGGTCCGGACGCCTGGTTGTGAGTCGTCACCCGGAAAACATCGGGTACAGCGCTGCCGTGAACATCGGGTTACGACTTGCACTCTCGCTGCCGCGCGAGGAAGTGCCTTTTGTTTTTGTAACAAACAGCGACGTGGAGTTTTCACCCGATCTTCTTCCCAATCTTCTACGCGATGTGCATGAAATGACGAGGCATGATGCCGCTCGCATGGATGAGTTGGCGGCGGAGGTGGCGAATGAGCCGAGCGAGTACAGTCCAGTTTTGCGACGGGGCTTGAGGGTGCTGCGCTCCACGGTGAATGGTAGCCGATTGTCGACGTCTGCGCTGCTGCCTGACCGCATCCGTTATGCCACTGTGAAGGAGCGTGAAAAGGCGTTTTCGAAGCATTACGGGAACTTCTGCGCGTATTACAAAGGCACTTGTTTTACATCTGTTATTTTGACACGCCTGGCGATCAGCACGGTGGGATATTTTGACGAGAACTTTTACCCAGCTTATGTGGAGGATTTCGACTACAGCTTACGCCTCCGTTTGCTTGGATTTCAGGAGCGAAATGTCTTATACGGCAAATTTGTGCATCGCAGCAACTATAATATTCGTCTTTCTAATAAAGTGGAACTACCGGACGCTCTCTGGTACCGTCGCGTCAGGTCTTTGAGTGCGAACGATGCATATGCCATGATGAAGTGGAACCGTCCACGGGCGTGCTGTGGCGGGTACAAGGAGCCATATGACGGCATGGTCCCCCTAGACGTTTGGGTGAAGGATGAGGCACGCATACAACGCATTCGGGCCTACGGGCATGATGAGGAGCAAGGGGTCCCAAAGGTTGAGTACGACAGGACACTTTTGCACCCTGTAAGGACGAAAGGAAGTTGAACTGGGGCCAGTCGCATTTTTTTTGTTTTTATTATTTTATTTTATTTTTTACTTTAATTATTAAAAGTTTTTTTTTCTTATATTTACACAAATGATATTTAAGCGAGTACGCCATGGGTTTTAAAGAGCGCAAGCATATATTTGACATGACAGGGGGAGGGTGCAGCGTCCAAAAGTGGCAGTGTTGCCGAAGGTAGGAGAGGGAGGTAGCAATTAAGAAAAATAAAGATGATGGATGAGGGAGAAATAACAGGGGAGGGAAGCAGAAAACAAGGCAAAAATATTGTGAGCACAACGCTCTTTCTTGCCGTGGGCGTTCGACGCCTCAATTGGCTACTAATTTACCCACTGAAGGTGACACCCGTTTCCGCTGAATATGTTGCGTGCATATCTGTCGGGCTCTTTGTTTATTCTTTTGGTTTGTTTGTCTCCCGCACATTTATTTCTCCGTGCCGCCTGACCCACTCGTTTATTATTTCCCTCTCTATTTTTGTGCGTGCACCGAGAGAAGGGCTCGGGGACATGAAGTACGCTCCCCTTCTGTGACATGCCACCAAAAACAGGAGGAGAAAAAAAAAGAAAAGTGAAGCGGGGAGGGGAACCATCGCCACGCGTCCTTTTCTCCGACAAGACTTCTTGCCACGCCACTGAGGCGCGCCGTGTGCTTCGCGAGGTTCGCTGGACTCGATTGGGGTGCCGTGAGTGATGGTGCGTGTGAGTGTGGCGGATGCGTCCCCCAGGCGTCCCTAGAGGACCCTCTGGCCATTGGGACTGCGTGGAATGCGGGATTCTGCGGGGATATTTGGCCGTTTTGTTTTTATTCTTCCATCCGCCCATCCCAAACCTCAACACGGCGTCTGATCCAACGACTGCGACGGGATCCGTTGCGTATTTCTGAATCTCTCTTGTGTTGCAGCGGGAGGCCTGGTGTGTCCTGCTTGGCAGACACGGTGGACGGGAGTGGGCTGCCTTATCGGGAAAGCGATGGTCACGGCGGAGGGTGTTGCGTACGTCGCAATTTGGCGTGTTTGTGGCGATCCTTGCAGATGATGTGACGGCGCCTCTTTTACTTGCGGGGAGAGAAGCGATGCTCAACGGTGATGCTCACGTTGCGGGTGGAGGTTTCTCTTGCTGTTAGTTTGTGAACGTTTATTTTTTTGCTTTTGTTGGAACACCACAGAGGGCGGTCTCTGCGGACAGCAGAGAATTGCGAGGAGGGGCATCACACGATTTTTGGCGTGATGAGGCGGCTTCTGTGAATTTACGGTGTTTTATTTTTAGGATTGAGAGACTATCCTTTGCTGGAATGTATTGTGGGAGATTATCCGTGTTTTTTTTTCTTAATTAATCCCTTGACATTTGGTGTCTGCCGTGAAACAGATGTTGATGGCCATTTTGTGGCGGTGAGATGCATTTTTATTTCTTTATTTGGCGAGTGTGTGAATTGTTTTGCGTTCTGCCATGCGGCTTGTTGCTGACGGCAAGTGGCCGCAGGGAGACGTTGTGGGCGCCTTTGACACGAGGTGCGATTGAGCAGTCACCTCCTCCGCTCGCCGGTACACGCTGTTGAGGCGGCGTGATGATAATGAAGCGGCCTCTCAGAAAGGTAACAAGAGGGCGTTTTCTGTTCCTGCTGCGGTTCACGAGTGAATCTTCAATCCGTGGGCGGGGTTGGCCTGCGTGCCGTATTTCTTTGAATTCCAAGAGTTTTTTACATCGCCATCCACACGCACATGCACACAACCCCCCTGTTTGCCCTCCTGTGGGCGGGAGACCGGGATGCAAAGGGAAAATGTGGCCCGTGCCAGCATGTGGTAAGGTCTTTCTTGGGAGGGATTGCGACTGTGATTTACGTCCTGGCAGGCAGGAATGGGATGAGAGGGGAGCGGAGGGCGAGTAACAACGGTCCTGTGCGGGGCAATGCGCAGTGAATAGGGCGAAATGATATTTGTGTTGACTTTTCAAAACATTTTTGTCTATTTCTTATGTGGCAATGGAAAGAAACTTTGGGTGATGAGTTGTGGATTATTTGCACATAATTCAGCGTGGCAACACCATTTGCGGGGAAAATGAATGGCATCTGCGTGCAGCTTGTTTTTTGAGCGCGAGATGGTCGGGGAGGTTTTCAACGCCCCGAGAGGCCAGGAGCAAAGAGGCCTGCACTGCTGCAAGCAGAGGGATGCACGCTCCTGTTGGTGGCGTTGCTGTGAAGCCCTGAGGTGCCTGCAGGGAAGTTGTTTTTTCGCCGCCTCATTATTTTGTTGATTGGTGTTTGCCGCGGCCTTTTGAGACGGGGCGTGGGATGGACCGAGAGAGTGAGTGTCGTGTGGCGGTGCTGTGAATTGATGCTACCCACGTTTGTGCACATATTTCCGTTTGTGTCCGCGTCGTTGCTGCGGCAGTGCACCGGGAGCGTGTGACTGATCACTGTATCACTTGCAGACTGTTTTGGCAGGACTTTGAATGGCGTCGCCGAAAAATAAAACTTCGCTTGCATTTGTGTGTGTGTGTGTGTGTGTGTGTGTGTGTATATGTGTGTGTGTGTGTGTATATGTGTGTGTTGGCTTTCGCCGTGTTCCGCCGTGTTGTTGTTGTTGCTGTTTTCTGTGTGCAATTGTTTTCCATGCCGTTCCTTCCGGATTGTCTCGTGTCCCGCACGTTGCATGAGTGATGTGCTCTGCACCCCAGTGACGTGTCTGATGTGCTGCCGCTGTTGTTTTCTTCACCACTTCTTGAACACAGAGACGCTAGGAAAACAAGCGCTACTTGCCACTGTGAAATTCGAAGGCACTGAAAGGACCAACAGCACACACACCGCCCACACAAACATATTTATATGCTCTCACGTGTTGCTGCAGTGAAGGCACCCCGCACACACAGCTGTCGCTGCGTGACCGGATCCAGCGGAAGGAGGAAGGAAGGAGGAGAGAGTGAACTGCAGAGGCCCAACATGTCCCGGCGTGTGTTTACTTCTGCGGTGCTGCTCCTCCTTTTCGTGTTGACGTGCGCCGCTGCGGGGCCTGCGCAGGCCCAAAACTATGGAACGGGAGTGGGCGATTCCTATGGAAGACACAGTTTGGAGCAGTCGCCAAGGGAGTATCCAGTCGCAAACACAGCGGCCGCTGGCCACATTTTCCGCAATCCCCATCTTTTGAATGTGGACGGGATGCTCCTGGCCATTGTTGGAGCTCAGTTCAATGGATCTGTGGGGAGCGGGAGTGCGTCCATGCAGTTGATGGCACGGATCAGCAATGATGGTGGGAGGACGTGGCGGCCGTACGCGGGGCCAGAAGATCTTGACGTTTTTGCTGCACGCCTTCACCAGATGTTGTTTACCACGCCTTTCAGACTCCTCGGACCGCTTTTTGCTTTTGTGGAGGGCTACGACTTACGGAACGGGGCCAGGATTCGGTTTGCCGATGAGTGGGGAGGAAGTGGTGTGGAGTCTGTTATTTATTTTCTGGACACAAGGCCTAGACGAAGCGGAGATTTTTCGATGAATTCCGTCTCTATGAGCATTCGCCTTCCTTATTCCTATAAATCCGACGAATTGATTGGCTTCCTCAACGATGCCAGTACTCCCATCACGAAAATGACGGATGGCACGCTCGTGTTTCCCGTGCAGTTTCTGACAATGGGAGGGAACACTGCGTCCACAATCATGTACATGAATCCCGGTCAACAGCACTGGACCCTTGCGAAAAGCGCGACACATGCAGGCTGCACCAACCTCAGTATCCTTGAATGGGAGGCTGGAAAAATCATCATGATCACCTCATGTAAGTACGGCCGCCGAAGGGTGTACGAGTCGACTGACAAGGGGAACACGTGGACGGAGGCTCTGGGGACGCTCTCGCGCGTGTGGAGCAACTCATTGGCAGGTCTTGGACTCCACATTCAGAGTGGACTCATCACTGCAACTATTGGCGGAAAGAAGGTGATCCTCCTCACCCAGCTGGAATATTCCAGACACGACGGAAAGAACGAGATTCTTCTGTGGCTAACGGACACCAACCGCATTTACCAGGTTGGCCTGTTACCCACTGGGAGTAGCGCAACCTCCAGCTCCCTGTTGTACGCGAATGATAAGCTGTATTGTTTGTACGAGGCCGGTGTTGGAAGCAGCTCCGGAGCCTTCTTCCTGGATCTGACGTCCGAGCTGCACTGGATAAGGCATGCGCTGGATACTTGGGCCGCGAAGGACAATGCCTTGAGACAATGCGGCTTAATGGCCTCGGGCGCCGCGCTGTCAAGAGGGAACTGTTCTGTTCCTATCCCCACGACTGGGCTTGTGGGCCATTTGGCAAATAATTCTCGTTTGGGCGAGTGGGAAGACGAGTACCTCGGGGTGAATGCTGTTGTGAGGGGTGCGGCGAAAAAGGCTCCCAGTGGGTGGACGTTTGAAGGGCAAGGCGCGGGGGCCGAGTGGCCTGTGTGCAAGCAGTGGCCGACCAGACCGCTCCACTTTGCAAACTATGGGTTTACTCTTGCGGCAACGGTGTCGATCCACGAGGTGCCGAAGGGCATCACTCCCCTGATGGGCCTGAAGAGAATGAGGACGACAACACTCCGGGGACTGTCGTACGATAATAATATGGAGTGGAGCGTGGTGCACGGGCCGTATCCAAGGAATTTAACCAAATAGGAGCTGAACAAAACGTATCACGTGGTGCTCAAAATGCATGACGGTGTGGGCTCCGTGTACGTTGACGGGAAATCCCTGTTGAATTTGACCCTGCCTCGTCCTTCTGATGAATTAATGGACGCGGTCTCACACTTTTACTTTGGCGCGTACAATGAGCAGTTGCACAGCGTAAAAATTCATGCGACGGTGGCAAACGTCTTTCTGTACAACCGCCCGTTGAATGAAACTGAGATTGACGCCCTCAACGCGAACAAAGTTTCTCTTCCATTTACGGAAAAGAAGCCGGCGAAAGCGTCGACAGCTACTTCCCCGTCCGTTGAACCCTTGGCCACTCCGGTAGCCAAAAATAAGCAGGCAACTGCGTCAGCGCCCACTACTGTCGCACCACAGCCGACGGAACAAGTAACCTCGAACGGGAGCAGTGGTGCGAGCGGTGGCGGCGCATTCACACCAGCGGTGTCCAATACCACGGCACCCACAGCAGAGGAGAGGAGCGCAGACCAGTCGGCATCTGCTACATCTTCAAGTGCCGCCAGCTCGGAGGATGGCGCCTCCTTGTCTGATGATGCACAAACGGTGGGGACAGAAGTTGCCGATAACAAGCAGGGAGATCAACCAACCCAAGCCTCTGTGGGCATCTCCGACGCAGCAAATGGCGCAGCAAATCCAAAATCACATACCGCTGAAAGCAAGGGCAAGAAGAGCCCGCAGTAGCAACTGAGGGGGGCGTGAGCACTGGTGAGAATGAGGGGACGGCGGGAGGAGCTGATGGGCAAGAGGAAGATATCCAGCCACAGGATGGGGAAGCAAAGGCTGCGGCACTCGGCCTCGCACTAAAAAGCAGTCTCGGAAATTCGTCGCAGCGGGATGACAGCTTTGCTGGCACCATGCGTGAGAGCAGGGTGCTGCTGCCGCTGCTGCTTCTGCTGGGACTCTGGGGGTTTGCGGCTCTGTGAGGAGTGTGCGGCCTCAGTGTGGGACAATTGCGCCCTCCCTCACACCGACACCATCCGGTAATGAATTGCTCTTTGCAAAGAACAATTCTTTTTTTTTTTGTTTGTTTTTTCTTTTCCCCTTTTTTTGCTTGATGATTTAGGGCAACCACTATGGAAGTTTTTTTTCATTTTTAATGGTTTAATTTGTTTAAATTTTTAATTGTTTTTTCTCATAATCCCCCATAACTTCTTTTTTTTTGCTTTTGGGGCAATTACTATGGACCTCTTTTTCTTTTCTACTCTTACTTTTGTTAATTGTTTCTTCTGCACTCTTCCTGCGAGGGGTGCCGTGTGTTTCCCGCCCAACTGCTCCACCCGCACACCCACCGACACGCTCATGACGACGGCCCTGTGCGCCTCGCCTGCTGCACGCATGAGGAGGGGCGGCGACGAACGGCGCGCTGAGGGAGCCGTGACGTGTGGGCGTGCGACGAGGGCCTGTGGGGAGGAGCACACATTTCTTTCCCTCTTGTTTTGTTTTTTTTGCGGCCAGGGCGGGCAGACACCCGCAGCGCCACACACATAGCCACACCCTGCCGCCATGTTTTTCTTTAATGATTTGTTTGTTTTGCATGCGAATTTCTTTTATGGCCTGTCTTGTGAGCATTTCTCTCCCCTTTGATGATTTTTTTTTCTTTTGCTGCGCTCACCCTTCCGATGGAGAGACGCGACTGCCGTCATGTCTGCGTGCTTCTCTCAGTCTCCGCACACACGAGTGACTGTGCTCTGCAGGCCCCACTCACGCGCCGATGAGAGGGCTGAGGGGAGCAGCAACACGCAGATGACCCCATGAAATATAAAAGATGTGCGGACACACAGAGGGTCAGACGGTTGAAAGACACGTAACCATTTAATTTTCCTTTGCGGGCAAAATATACAAAGACTTTGTTGGGCGCACACGGTAACCAGCTGAATTTTTTTTTTGTGTGGCTTTTCTTTTTCTTTTTTTCTTTTATTTAAATGGAACAGTAATGGAGGACGATTTTTGTTCAAATTGTATGAGGTGATTTATATAATTTGGAGGGGAAAGTTTCTCTTAAAATTTAAACAAATTTTGTGTGGTTTGCCACTGCTTGGGCTGCAGTGCAATCCCGGGTTTGAGCAGCCTTTGCATTCTTCTTTTTTTCCGCCATGCACCTCTGCTGTGCATTTTTGTTTGTGCGTCCTTTCGGTTGCTTTGCTCATCTTTGATTTTTTATTCTTCTTGTTTTTTCTTTTTTCTTGCGTGGCGGTGGGCGCACACAGCCACACGCGCAGGACATACATATTGCAGTGCAGGTGGATTATTCTTTGGTACTCGGTGCTGGCGGTTGCGTTTGGGTGTTTGCTTTCGCGGCCATGAATGGATGGAGGGAGCGCTGGGATTGCTTTTACCTGCGAGTCTGGGGGCGCCACGTTGTGACTGCATGGAGTGATGCGCCGCATTCCATTGAGGGGGGGACGGCAGTGGAATTTTGGGTACCGCGACGTGGATGGATGAGGAATCGCTTCTGCGTGTGGCTCTTTGGGTGATTGCTTGCTCCGTGTGCGTTGTGTTTGTTGGCTGCGGGGCTGTGGCCGTATGCCGTTGGCCGTGGGATTGAGCTGGTGTCGGTGGCGGTGTGTCTCTTCTCCTCCCCGTCCATTGGTGTGCGCACTGCGCGGTGGTGTGTCTGCTGTGGAAGGTCGCATCCTCTTCCTTGTGCGCGCACCGACAGCGCCGCGACGATTTTTTTTTTTTGTGTGCTTGCCCGCATTGTTGTGCGCTTGGCTGTTTTCTTGTTGTTGTGTTGTGTTCTAACCAGAGGCAGGAATGAAACTGACGGTTCTGTCGGCATGTCTCCCTTCCTCCTCCTTTCCGAAGAGTATGACGGCCGAAGATTTGGATAAAGTGCTCTGTGCACCCCTGTTTTTTTTGGTCATGGCGGCTGCAGTGGGAGTTTGCGGCTGCGTGCTCGTCGCACGTGCCGCATCTTCCGCTGTTGCTCCCTCGCTCTGTGTTGGTGGGGGAGTGGGCGAGCGACGGCGTTGGTGGAGTTGCGCCCCAGTGGGGAGGGAAGGCACCGACCGCTGCTGACGGCGACGGTCTTTGCTGCAGGCGATCTGAGGGGATGTCGTTACCGGTGTCACATCCAACCGAGATGGATGAGGGCCGCACCTTTTCTCTCTACCTTCCCTCCGTTCCCCAGTCTCCTGCAGACTGACGAACTGCAGGGCAGCGTCGTGATTACAAACCGGACGTATATGAGTAAACAGGCCGCACAATCGATGTGGACCCTTGTCCCCCGTGTCTGAATGCTGTCACCGCGCTTCTTCATCCTTCCTTCTTGTGTGTGCCGTGTGCGCGTATGGTGCCGCTGTTTCTTGTGCGATGCCGACCCACGTGAGCGAAAAACGACGCCTTGACTGCTGGCAACTGACGCACTCACCACCCCTTTTCCGCGTCACCATTTTATTCTCGGACGCGCTCGATGGCTGCCGGTTGCAACGATGCCGCGTGTGTGTGTCTCGGCTCTTGTGTGTCTTTCAGGGCATCCGGACTGCTCTGTCGTAGAAACATTTGGTTGCAAGAGCGGTGCCAGTGGTCATGTGTCTTTTGCTTGGATTGCACCACTCTGCATGGTGGTTGTGTGGAGCTGCGCGGGCGGTGGGAGGGCGATGGTGTTACTGATTTGATTGCGTCTGCGCGGCTTTGTGTCAGTGGCCGTGGTGGGGATCGTCTGTGGTTGGATGCTTCTGTGTGTCACTGTGTTTAGTTACTCTTGTTGCTGCCTCTGCCCTCTTCTTCTCTTCCTTTTTTGACCAAGCATTTAGAGCTATTTTGGCTTGACCAGCACAACTATCGTTTTAAGGTGTTAGGGTTTACTCGCAGTATTAGGATTATTAGTGGTATAGCGATCTATCGGAATTGTGTCTCTGTATTTGCCATCTGTAGGAAGGGATTTGCGAAGCGAGAGGATTGGTCGACGGGGCGAGCGTGACACACCACGACAGCCCTGTTGGTACCTGTTTGGGTTGGTGGATGTGGTCTGCGGTGGGTGCGTGTCCGCGCAGCCGGCACCGTGTGCGGCGCAGGGCCATTACGGCACCGTGTGCGGCGCTGCTCTTTGTGTTGGTGCTGTTTGCTGCGGCGGCGTGGATGACTGCTGTGCATGCGGTGGTGTTGCGACTGCGGGGCGGTACGGTGGACAGAGCCATCACGGTTGGCCGCGCCGTGGACACGGTGCTGATGGACGGCGTGTACATAACGAACGGCGTGGCTGTGGTGTTCGACGTTGCGGCGATGCTTCCCGGCGCGCTGCGCATCGAATTGAGGAACTGCGTGTGCGACGGCGGTGCGCAGATCTACGTGCGGGGCTACAGCGGCGAGCCGGCGAGTGACCGGAGCCTGGAGGTGAGCGTGAGCGGGCTGTCTGGGAGCTACTGCTCGCTTGTGTTTGTGCACAACCTGCCGGCACACACGAACGTGACGGTCCGTGACTCGACGATTGTGACGACGGGGCCGATGCGCTATTCCCAGCTGAGCGGGCTGACGGACGCGGTGGCGTCGCCGCTTGTGCTGCACGCGACGTCGCTGTTGCAGTCGCAGCTGCGTGTGAGCAACACTGTGCTGAGGTCGTCGCGGGCGGGCGGGTCGGCGGTGCACGTTGGCGGCGGTGTGGACCTGCTATCGAGCGCGGTGGTGCTTGACGGCGTGTCGCTGGAGGCCTCGGGCGGTCCTACCGCGTCCGCGATGCATGTAACTTCCTCGTCGCGTCTCAGTCTGCGGACACACTCGGTTTTCTCCGTGACGAACGTGTCGGTTGTGAGCAGCGGCGGCGGCATTGTGCTTGGAGAGCACCTTGCGGTGTCCGATTCGGTGCTGCGCTTTGTGGGCGTCGAGGGGTCTGTTGCGTCGTCACTGGTGCACTGCGACGGTGGGACAATCGGTGGCGGCGGGTGGCTGGACCTGCACGACGTGTGGGCGGTGGGCGAGGCGTCGTCGGTGGCGTCGCTGTCGGGGGTGACGCTGAGCGGCGGCACCGTGTCGATTGCGCGCTGCGCTGCCACCGGCGCTACGCTTGTCTCCGGGCTGGCGATCACGAGCGGCGTCGTGTCGGTGCAGTGCAACCGTGCCGGCGGCCGGGTGCTGCAGAGCAGCGGCGACTATCGCTTGGCCGGCCTGCCCTCCGTGAGCGTGGTGCCGTGCGACGGCT
>NW_001849388.1:0-42281 GCF_000209065.1 Trypanosoma cruzi
GCACAAAAAAACAGGGAATAAAATAAATGCTATTTGAGAAGGGAAATAAATTATCACGTGTATTTTTGTGCTCGGGAGGTCGCAAGTGTCCCACGCGGCAGCCAGTCACTCCTCACAGAGCCGCAAAGACCCACAGTCCCAACAGAAGAAGGAGCAGCGGCAGCGCTCCGCTCCCACTCACAGTGCCGGCATCGCTGTTATTCCCCTGCGACACATTTCCGAGGCTGCTGCTGAGTGCCGCAGCCCTTACTTCGCCGTCCTGTGCATGGATGTCCTCCCGTTTCTGCCCATCCGTCCCTCCCACCGTCTCCCCATTCTCACCAGAGCGCGCACCAACCTCAGTTGTATCTGCGGGGTCAACTTGAGCCACGTTCGTAGCGGTAGGAGCGTTTGGATCTGCTTTGTCGGGGGTATCCACAGGAGTTTGGGGTGGTGTGTCTCCCTGCACCGCACCTCCAGTTTCCGCTCCCACCGTTGGATCACCATCGGATGGAGAAGCGACATCCACATTTTTGTTTCCACCGGAAGATGTTCCTGAAGGCAGCTGAATTACGGATTGCTCTTTTCCTAAGGAAGTCGTTACAGTGGACGGTGTTGATGTGGACGTGCTGCCACCGCCCACACCCTCATTTCCATTCAACAATTTAGGCCCCGACGGCGGTTGCCCGGCAGGAGAGGACTGCGACAGGGTTCCTTGGGCATTGTCAGATACCACAGGTGGAATGAGGACTTTATTCGGGTTGAGGGCGCCAATCTCCGCAGTACTCAACGGGCGGTTGTACAGCAGGACGTTCGTCACGGTCACAGACACGTCTTGGACCTCTGAGTCGGCTTTTGCACCTCCATCCCCTCCAATGTAGAAGTGGGAGACCGCTCTTGAATCCTTATTCTCCAATTCACACGCTTCATTCCCACCCACACGCTCACCATCAACGTACGCGGAGCCCTGGTTGCCGTTCCGTAGCAAAATTACCACGTGGTGTGTTTTCTCCCAAGTGCTGCTGAGCTCCTCAGGGTTTTCGCCACCGCAAGACAACTCCCACTTACCTCCGCTGTTGTACGACAGTCCCAGGAGTACAGTCTTCCCGCTGTCATCCATCTTCACACCCATCAAAGGAATGCGGGTATCTCCCTCTTGCGGCACACCGTGGATGGACACCGTCGCCACAAGAGTGAAGTTGTAGTTCGCAAAGTGGTACAGCTGATTCTCCCCTTGCTCGCCAATAGGCCACTCCGCCCACGCTCCCTGGAACTTCACACCATCGGAAGTCTTTGTTGCCTTCTTACCCCCATCATCATTGTTCTTCACTGTGGCGTTCACCCCGAGGTACTCGTCCCTCCATGTGCTATCAGAGAAGTTGCCGGACAAAAATCCAACCAGCCCATCCGTGATCTTAGCAGTAGGGCTGCAGGCATTTTCAGGTGAGGTACTCTCCACAGCACTTTTAGAAGGGCACAGCTTGGAGACACGGTCGTCCACTGTCTTCCACGTCGCCAGCACATCCTTCACACGCTGCAGCTGCTCAGTCAGAACCACAGACCAAAGACTGTGTGATGGTTTCCCATCCTCCTTCTTCTTCTCGTAAAGTACAATAAGCTCATCCTTCTTATCTCCATTTCCAGCACTTTTGTACAGCAGGGAGCTGGCGTCATCATCATCATCGGATACCGGCCCAATATCAACAATGTGCGTATTGTCCGTCAGCCAAAGATGGAGTTCACCGTTTTCTTTTTTATCAGAATTCTCGGAATATACCGGCAGAGTGACAAGCATCACCTTTTTCTTATCATCAACACCGCCAATTGTCGCTGTGATGAACCCGCTTCTGACGGCCTTTGCGCCCTGTTTGTTGCCCCACACGCGCGAGAGTGTCCCGAGTGCCTCCGTCCACGACTCCCCCTTGTCACCGGTCTCGTACACCCTGCGGCGGCCATCATCACACGCAGTCATCATCATGAGTTTTTTGCCCTTCCACTCCACGACGGAGGGATCACTGCAGCCACCGTCAGACATCCCCTTCGATAGCGTCCAACTCTTAGTGCTACTCGAGGAGGATATGATTAGTGAGACGGCCTTTTCATCGTTTTGTGCTTCACTCTTCTTCGTGCCTTCCACTGGGAACACAAGCGTACCGTCCCCCATATGAACACCCGATCCACCGCCGCCTATCAAATGCGTCAAGCATTTGTGTTCATCAGCAGCAAAGTGCCGACCAGTCGCTGGTTCTCATTCCATTGGATTCTTTTCTCACCGCCGCTTTCATCACTGACGTTCCCTTTCACCAGCAATAATCCCCAGTCGTCTGCTCCGCCATCCTCCTGACCAGTGGCAGCTGTCTGGCTGTATTTTCCAACAAGCATGTAAATATCATTTCCCTGCACGACCGTTGTTGGTCGGCTCACATCTATTCTCTTCTTTGGGTCTTCGGAACCGTCTTCCTCCAAAACTTGTGCCTTGTCTTTGGCTCCATTTGACACTTCCACCGGTTTGTCAGCTTTATCTTTCGTGATAATTTGGGATGCAATGCCAGTAAAAATGTCGCTTTCACCGTTCTTTTTGCACTGCGCCTCGGCAACGGCAAATATGTCACTCCCCACTTTTAGAAGGCCGGGAACACCCAACGACTCCACAGTTTCACCCTCATTTTTGACGTCCTTCCATTTATAATTTGGACCAGATGACTGCTCCGCAGCTTCCGCAGCACCACCAGTGTTGCAGCACATCATCACAACAAGGAGGAGCAGCACCGCAGAGCAGAAGAGGTGCCGGGACATGTTGGGCCTCTGCGGCTCACTCTCCCTTCCTTCCCTCCTCCTTTCGCTGGATCCGGTCACGCGGCGACGGTTGTGTGTGCGGGGTGCCTTCACAGCAGCAACACGTGAGAGCATATAAATATGTGTGTGGGCGGTGTGTGTGTTGTTGGTCTTTCAGAGCCTTCGAATTTCACAGTAGCGATTAGCGTTTAGCCTTACTTCCTTTCCTTATTGTGTGTGAGAAAGAGAGAGAAGAGGAAAAAGGAGTGAAACAGTGAGCACGGCCGCCCCTCCACAATGAGTGGCATCATCATCCCCAACGCAGTCATTCCCAACAACAACAACTGAAATGCACACAGACACACGGAGCAGGAGATGGATGAACAGTGCACCGGGAACACACAGCAACTTCCACCACCAGCAGTAAAAGCCACAGCGGGTGTGATATTCGTCACGCGTCAGCGCACAGAGAGAAACGCCCACACACGCTGCCGCCAGTCGTTTTACTGTTGTCTCTCCCCACAAAATAACCCCGCACAGCCGGAGAATCCTCCGTCGGTGCATGTACAGCGAGAGGAACACTTCGGCACGTGTAGCTGCTGGGCAAGAATCCATGCGCACTTATCCCAGGCACCCTTAATGCCACACCACGCTAGCCAACTGCTGCACGCCAAGATAATCATGCCCTTAGCATTGAAACAAAACAAATTTCGGTGTTCTGTCATCCCTCCTCACAAGGGCCTCAGAAAAATCTTGTACGTGAGTCCTCAGCGTTCACGCCGCTCCATAGCGTGTGCAGCATGGCGTGTGCCAGTGTGTTTGTCAGCTTCTATAATTGCAGAGCAGCTGTGCGGCCCAAGAGACCCAGAAGAAAGCAGCGGATAGCACACACGCAAATTACTCATATCATCACACACACACACACACACACGCAGCCCGCGGAATGGGTGCACCCAACCACAACACAATGAAAAACAAAACAAAAAGCCGAAGCGTGGGACGACCAGCGCACACACTCTCATTGCTCCCGTAAAGCAAAACACACACACAGGGAGAGAGAGAGGTCGCCCACTCAATGCAATGAAAACAAAACAGAAACAGTTACGGTGCTCCGCCCATGCAGCCAGGCAGGACGGCAGCGGTGCGTGTCGTGCAAAAGAGAGCACCAACGGGCCTGCATGGGTGTGCATGCAATATATACAATGGGCACATTATGTGTGTGCTTCGTGGGATGAGGTGAGGGCGAGAGTCCATGCAAGGGGACACAGACAGAGAGTGAGTGAAAGACGAGTGTGTGTGCGGGCGGTGCATGGCTCTCTCTCCCTCACACTCACGCGGCCACCACCGCAGCAGCAGCCGCACACGCAAAAAGAAGAAAAAGCAAAAGAGGGGAGGTTGTGTGGGAGACCGCGGTGCTGCCGTCACTTTCACCGTCGTGTTTAGTTGCGGTTTCTTTTGTATCTGTAAGGTTTTTGTTGTGCCTGAATTCCTCGTCTTCGTTTAAGGAATGTTCTGGCTGTTGCGGTTGTCGTTGTTGTTGTTGTTCTTGTACTTTTCGTTCGTGTACTTTTGCATTGCTTTCCTGATCTCCGTCTTGTGTTAGGAGTTGCGATTGCTTCTCTTGGTGTTGTTTTATTTGCTGTTCCTGTGCAGGGTTATGTTCTTCTTTTGCTTTGCCTTGTACTTCATGTTGATGTGCATTTCCACTTTGTACACTTTGATGCTGCGGTTGCGTGAGCTGTTGTCCCTGACCTTTTTCTTGTACTTGTCGTGTGATTTTTTTTTTCTGTTTCATCTTCAATTTCTTCATCTTCTTCCTCCTCCTCCTCTGCTTCAACTTCTTTTGTTGGCAAAGATTCTTCTAGAGAAGTGGGTTTTTCTCTTCCTTCGTTTTTTTCATTTGTTGCTGGTGCTTCGGCGCCCGTTTTTCCTGGCACGGGATTTTGAATAGGTGCTGACCCCAACTCCACTCCAGTACCACCCGCAGAACCAGCGGGATCACCGGTAGCCCTTCGACCCTGCTCCCCACCGGAAATGCCTGGTGACGGTGACAGACCGGTCACCTGACCTGCTGCCGCTAGCTGTACCGATTGAGCCGGACCTGCCGCCTCGGATAAATTGCGCTGTAGGCTTGGGTCTACAGGAACACGTGGATCGCTCGCCTGATCTGGTCCGTCTGGCTCAGACTCCGTTGGATTGGAGTCTTGTTTAACATTTTCATCTTTACCTCCACTCTCTGCCACACAAGCGAATGGGCAGTAGCACAGGGCGAGTACCAACAGGGCGCTCAGCAGACGGCACGTCATCATCGTGAGTGTGGTCGTTCGGTGGTGTGGAGCTGATCTGCACAGTGAGGGACATGGAGAGCAACAGAGGAGACGAGAGGTGCAGCAGACACACACACAGAGGGCACACCACATGAGGAGAGGGCAGCAGCCAGGCATGCACCGTACGCCGCACACCACGCACGACACACACTCCAATCCACGGCAACAGGCACACACACACACACAGCCCTGCCGCAACACCAACACACAGATGGAAGAGGGAGAAGCAAACAGGAGCTGCACACAAGGCTCCACCGCATGCACATACGGCGAGAGCCGTCCGTCGTGTCTGCACTCCTCACGGAGGGTACGCACAAACACACGAGAATATTTGCAGCGCACAGAGCGACACAAAAGCAAAGTAACAATTAAAAAGGATGATCCCCGCAAACCAGTTAAATTTCTGGTCCATGGGAAGTGCAGCCAACATTCATCGCAAAGCAACTTGTTATCTTGTTTTTCTGCACGCTGTTGCAATAACGAGTAAGTAGCGCAAGGGTCGTCCGTACAAAAGCGGCAAGCATTCCGTCCGAAAAGTGCCGTCGTGCGGGCTGGGGCACTCCCAAACAGTCGCTTTCCCAATTGCCAACGACGGGGGCATTTCTGCAGTGGATGAAGCGAAGTCTCTCGTGGTCCATCTCGAATACCCGCGCTTGTGCTTCCTGCGTGTCTTGCCTGCTGGCACTTTCTGTGGCGACCTGTGCGCGAGGCGCCTGTTAAGAAGACGCTGGCATCATTGTGGCGTCCGCATGGGGGGCCTTCTCCAACTATCGGAATGCCGGGCTGAGCACGTCGGGCATGCGCCCTCATATTGTGGACGGGCAAGCGCACTCTGCTGCAGGTTGGGCAGGAGGACGTCAATCCGTCGCTCGCTGGTCGGAAAGGATTTGCGGCGCTCACGTCGGGAAGAGGTTCTGGCGGAGGCAGCGGCGGGCCGGTCTCCTCGTTGAGGGAGGGACGGCACCACCGATACAGAGGGTCAATTGTGATACGAAGGGCACGCGCAGGCCTGTCGAAGAGTGGGCAGGAATCGCACCGTGCCTTTGTGCATAGCCGCCACTCGGGACACGATGTCCGGGTCGTGCCGGGAATAGAGTCCCTGCCACACCGACAGGCGCCTGTCATGCGGTGTACGGGCCCTTCCTTTTCCTCCTGCACATCCTTCCATTACGGCCACCTGACTGCAGCGAGGAAGTCCACGTGCCAGATTGGGCCGCCCTCCTGCGGGAGGGATCGTGCAATCATGGCTTCGTCGTCAGCTGCCTCATTGCATGGGATACCGCAGTGCGATGGAGAGAACATGAAGTTTACAGAGTGACCTCGCTGTATCAAGGAGAGCGGCATAATCCAAATCTCTTCGGTAACGTATTCTCGCATGGCCAGTGGAACGACGCGGAGTGCCTCAGTTGCCGACGGGGAGTCCGTTGCCACCAGGATTCGTGTGGGCGATTGGGTTGTTCCCAGAAAAAAGGTATGAGATGTCTAATGCCATTTTCAGTGGCAAGGCACTCTGCTCTATATGAGCGTGCGAGCCTGCCAGCTGCTGCACGATGGACCTCCACAGGGAGATCATTTGTCGTGGTGGAGCCATACAATAGTGCAGCGGATCCAGATGCGAGTTCGGCGAGAGATGAAGAAACGTCTGTCAATAATTCAAAATCAAAATCTCCTAGAGAGGAGTAAATAGAATCAAAAGCCGTGCGCTTGACATCGTCAGAGGCGTCTTTGGCAAAGCGTGGCTGAATAAATTCCACTTTATTGCAACTCACAGTGTCCCAGAGGAAAATTCGATGTTGAATAGGAGGAGCGCGATTGTGGCTGTGGGGTATCCCAATAATGTTACATACGCGTTCTAATTCATTAACAACAGCATCTCTCGGAGGCGGGATCGATGTCGCCGCTTTTCCTGCATAGACGGAGGCATGGCCTCCAAGCAGATTGCGCCAAGCACGTCCTCAATATAACGGGGAAGCGTGAGGCGTTCGTGCCGTGTGGGTGCGCGGAACCCAATGATCCTCCGCAGCGGTGCTGGATTGGCGGCCAGGTGGACAGAAGTATCCTTCTTTGATGCGCTTGGGCCGAGCGATGCCGTGCAGCTGTCGCCGTGCCTCACTTCCAGGCTGTGGAGGTGAATGGGGGCCGGACACGGTGCGATTGCCTCGCTGCCCTGGTGCAACGCACTGTGGATGCACCCAACCAGAAGGAATCGCGTGGTGTGATGGGACGCCCCAGCCTCTGCAGCCAGCCGCAGCTGACGGCGGCGTGGCGCGGTCCGCATCGCAGTCCAACTAAAGCATTGTTTTTTTATTTGCGTTGTGTTGTGTGACGAAGTGCGTAGGAGCTTCCTGATTTTGTGGGAGAATTGCGATTCTGAAGAATGCGTTGCAGTTGCGCAGCGCCGTTTTGAGGAGCAGGTGAGTGCCTGTCTGCATTAATCAGCAAACAACATCTCGGATGACAGCAGGAGGCACTGCGGTTTCTCCTTTTTGTTGCACAGCGACTTTATTGGACGTCACGTTTGATTGGCAGCTTTTGGGCCTTTTGTGGGAGAAGGTGGGAGATTGAGGGCATTAGGACTGAATTCATTTGGGTGGCTGCGTTACGTTGAATTTCGACCAGTCGCGGCACTCTGGTTTGGCAGCTTGTGTCTTTTGTTTACTTCCCACCGCAGCACGTGGATAACACTGATCCGAAGAACATTTGTTTGAACGCGTGTGAGCTGCCGTGCGTGGTGCATGGACTATGTGATTGTGTGGGGAGGTGCGTTGGGGTGACGAATACTTCTGTTTGGCGTGTCGCGGTGTGTCGGAATGATGTTTGCATGACATGTGGAGGGTGTTGTTTGTGATTTGTGTGTCTTCTCTGGTGGAGCCGACATGTGTGCGGGGATTGTGGCATTGCTGGCTGGCAGTTCCACGTCACTTTTCAGCATTCCTGGATGTGCTGAGGAATGACGGCTGGCGACCAGCGTGTTGGTGCTGCCGGTGGGAATAAGTGCATCGGGAATAGGCCGTTTTCTTTTTTCTGTGCTGGAGCCGACGAACTGGCACGAGGGCACCGGCTGCAGGCTGCCTGCCAGCACGTGTGAGCAGCGGATCCGTGCACACACAGACGCTCATCGCAAGAGCGTGTGCGATCACGGTGGCCTTTTGTGGCGTGCTTTTGTGGACGTCAACCCATCGAGGAATGTGTGGAGCAAACGGCTGACTGCACACGAGGAAAATAAGTGCGTGCACTGTGCCGTGTTTCTGCGTCGATGGCAGAGCGACAGGAAGCCCGTGCTGGCAACCGAGATCTTTGCGTCGCGAGGGATGTCGGTGTTGATTTTGGATCGTCGAGGGTGGAAAGATTTTGCTGCTGCCCGTGTGTGTGACCACTCCGGCAGAGGGCGGACACAAAAGGGAGAGATGCAGGCGCTGCGTGTGTGTGCAGGTGCCATGCAACAACGTCACAACAAACATGCTGCGACTCGGTGACCCTCACATCGTTGTGGTCCTCACGAACAGCCCAGGCACGGCCCACACCGATGCACTTAGTGGACGGAGTGAGGCATCTTTTGAGGCGCTGCAGGGGACAGGATGTGTTGACGCAGCCACGACGTGCATGGAGTGTCACGATGGCACAGTCAGCAGTGGCTGGTGGAGTATTTACTTCTCGGAGGCAACGGAGAGAAAGAGAGAGCTGCTCCTGCTGCTGGCGTCGTTGCTGCCTTTTGTGGCCTCCCATGCCGATTATTGTCTGTCCGCTGATCATGGGTGGCATGCCTCCACTAGTGACGTCGTCTGCAGGCATTTCACAGCACCAGTGAAACGCACATCATGTCGCATGCTTTGGCTGTGGCTGTGGTGTTGTGAATGCAGCCGGCATTATTTTGCCCGACTCCTTTTCACTGCTTTGCGACAAATAGATGCGTCGCCGCCCGAGTCATTCACTGCAGCACCGTGTGTTGTACTGCCAGCACAAGACTCTCCTGTTGTCTGACGCCTGGCTGACAGTCAGACACCACTGCGTTGGGAAATGCAAGGATGTGGACTGCCGCTCACGGTGTTAGGCACCGCTGTTTGGATGCGGCGGCCACACGAGCGGATGTATTGTGGCACAATGAAATGCGTGAAGTACGCGGAATCACAGCGGCTGCAATAATATCAGCGGTGTGGCGCCACGGAATATGTGAGGGGGTGATGCATGATAAATCACAGCGGGCGGCATGCGAGGGAAGTGCACCGCGACGGAGCGTCACCCCGCCCTCAGCCTGCAGGGGAATGTACACCCACAAAATATATGGACGAGACACCACCAAACACACACATGCCCTTTCATGCACCAATAAATAAGAGCGAAGGTGCGTTCTGGTGTGTGGGAGTCCACTCACATATTTTCATTTCCACCGCAATAAACTGTGAGGAATCAGGTGCCACCGCAACGAAAGGAAAAACAAACATCTATTGCAACACTTTACCAGCGAAAGGCAGGAACAACACAAACCGAATTATTGGCCGCACCAGCACAAGCAACATTTCACAAGGGGAAAAAACAAATTGTGCACCCTGCAGAAATCCCCAACACAGTACCCAGGCATGAAGGTTTACCCTCCGCAAAACGAAAGAACAAAACGCATGCAGACATCTGCCAACATTCAAACAGAAACACAAATAAATGGATTCTTGCTTTATACCATTCCTTGCTCTGAATATGAACGAAGGCCAAAGGAAACCGAATGATTTTTGTGATGAATGTTGGCTGCCCTTCCTGTGGACCAACAATTCACGTGGTGTGCGGAGATTATTCTTTTTATTGTTACTTTGCTTTTGTGTTGCTGTGTGCGCTGCACCTCCTCTTGTGTGTGCGTACCCTCCGTGAGGGGTGCCGACACGACGGACCGCTCTCGCCGTATGTGCATGCGGTGGAGCCTTGTGTGCCGCTCCTGTTTGCTTCTCCCTCTTCCATCTGTGTGTGTTGGTGTTGCGGCAGGGCTGTGTGTGCGGCGTATGGTGCATGCCTGGCCGCTGCCCTCTCCTCGTGTGATTTGCCCTCTGTGTGTGTATGCCACACCTCTCGTCTCCCCTGTTGCTCTCCATGTCCCTCACTGTGCAGATCAGCTCCACACCACTGAACGACCACACTCACGATGATGATGACGTGCCGTCTGCTGTGCGCCCTGTTGGTGCTTGCCCTGTGCTGCTGCCTGTCCGTGTGCGTGGCAGACACTCAGTTGGAGGATACTGAAGATCGTGTTGAAGAACGAGGCGGCATACAGCTGCCTCCACCACCACAGACACCAACTGATAAGCCGCCTATTGCTCACGGAAGCGTCACCAGTCATTCGTCCTCTGCAACAGGTGTAACAATTGAGGAGGCCGATCATTCAGATCTTCCAACAACGGGCCCCGTTGCAAAGCCGGGAAATGGTGGCGAAGAGGGAACAGGATTTAGCAGTACGGCAGGTCTGGGACCAAAAGTAAATACCGAGCCAAATACATCACTGACAGAGGGTACGAAAGAGCAACAAAGTCGCACTGAACCATCCGCAGAACAAACAAATAAGGTGTCTGAAACTTCTCCTTAGAAAACCACTACGACCACAACTACAACGAAGGCACCAACCACGACGACCACCACTGCGCCGGAGGCACCAAGTGATACGGCCATGAATGCAGACGTGCCAACCACGACGACCACCCGCGCACCGTCACGTCTTCGCGAAATCGACGGCAGCCTCAGCAGCTCTGCGTGGGTGTGTGCCCCGCTGCTGCTCGCCGTATCCGCGCTGGCGTACACCACTCTGGGCTGAAGAGGTTTATGCGGGCTGTGCGTGCCAGCACCCAACCGCGGGGATTTGTGCGCGTCTATTTTGATCCGATGTAAATAAGAAAAAATAATGATCTTGTTTTGCTTCACTTGCTTCTGCTGCCGTGCTGTGTGCTCCGCGTTGTTCCTCACATACTTGACGTTGAACGCATCCCGGACGTACTCATATGCATGCGCACTAGAGTCTTGGGTTTTTTTTCTTTATTAGTTTTTCTTATTGCTTTTTAAACTTCTGGATTGCATGGCGGTGTGCGAGTTCTACAATTGTACTGATTCCATCTGTTTCATGGTGTGTGCGCTGCTGCTTCTGCTGTTGCTGCCATTTGTTACTGTGCGGTGGCTGTGCGTGGTGTAGCGGCCGTGTCTCTCTTTTTGTTTTCACATGCTGTTGCAGGTTGGCTCCAAGGCGTTAGGCGTCTCCACTGTTTGTGATGATGACTGGCCGTGTGCTCTGCGTCCTGTTGGTGCCTTCACTGATGTGCTGTTTCTTGTGCGTGTGTGCGACAGTTGCTGCGACGGAGGTGCGTGTGCGGCCTGCTGGTGATGGCGCGGTGACTGCTGGGCACATGTGGGCAGTGATGGCTGCGGAAAGTGAGCCCGTGGTCGATGGCTCTGAACGAAAGGTGAATGTGAACTCTGAAGAAAATAGCCGTCAGGAAGACGAGGAGGGTGATGTTCCTACGCCCACGCCCCCTGAAACACTCACTCCTACGACGAGGAAGGATCAATCCAGCAGCGACCCAACGCGAAGTATCACTTCCAATCCTTCTGACGCTGGTGACGTGTCCGATTCCCAGACCCATGCAAGTGGACAGGAGTCTTTGAGCGGAGGGCCCGCTGCAGGCACAACATCCCCACTCCCCAACTCATCTCAGCAGGCAGCAGGTGGAGTGCATGCTGGAGGTGGGAGTTCCTCCCAGGGCAGTCAGGCTTCAGGACAAACCGTCACAGGACAGTCACTGGTGTCAGAGACGGCAAAGGCAACACCGCAAGGCGGTGGAGGAGGAGGACTCGGAGCGCAACACGAAGCCGAACACACCACAAAAGATGACGGTGGTAACCCCCTGGGAAAAAACAGCAATGAAAAGGAAGAGCCACCAGAGGGATCGCAAACTGCACCACGACCCAGCAGTGGCGGGAGTGCTAATGTCGCACCGAATCCCGCTGTCTCCATTTCACTGCCCCCAGAGCCAAAGTCAACAAGTGAGGCAACCGGTACGGGAGAATCTTCACATCCGACCGATAATGCACAGACACAAAGTATGAGGAACGATACTGCACCAAGCACGGCACAGACACAAAATTCGCCGAACACTAAAGCACAGGAATCAGAAGCAGAAATCACTACAACAGAGGCACCAAGTACTACGGCCAGGAACACAGAGGCGCCAACCACGACGACGACCCGCGCACCGTCACGTCTTCGCGAATTCGACGGCAGCCTCAGCAGCTCTGCGTGGGTGTGTGCTCCGCTGCTGCTCGCTGTATCCGCGCTGGCGTACACCACCCTTTGCTGAAGAATTGTGTGTAAGGTGTGCGTGCCAGCACTCAATCACGGGGACATGTGCATTTCCACTGTGGTCCGATGTATAAAGTAAGAGTAATTATGATGATTGTGCTTTGCTTTGCTTGCTTCCGCTGCCCTGATGTGTGCTTCATGTTGCTGCTTCCTGTATCCGCCACTTGGCACGCATCCGACACTCATATGCACGACACGCGCACGACTGTTTGCGAGGACGCACTGATGAGGGTAGGCGCATGCGCGTTGGAGCAATTCGGAGCAGCTCTTTGTTTTTTTTTTGTATGTGTTTTTGCTGTTTTACTTCATTGCTGCTTGATTCCTTTTGTTTTGTTTTGTTTGTTTTGAGTATTTTTCTTTTTGTTAAAATTTGGCAGGGTGTTGTGCATTTTTTGAAATTTCATTGCTTTGATATTTCCCATGAAATGCTTGCTGCTGGTGGTGTTTTTTACTGTTCCTTGTCTCTCCTTTTGCTTTCACTCTGCGTTGACGGGGATTTAGTTTGTGCTGAAGGCTACACGCAAGTGACAGGAGTGATGGCGATGATGATGGCTGGCCGTGTGCTGCTGGTGTGTGCCCTCTGCGTGCTGTGGTGCGGTGCGGCTTTTGGACACGCGATGGACGATTACTGCAGTGAGGGTGGAGGGAACGGTTTGAGGCACACGAGTAATGGTGGAGATGACGGAGTGTCTCTAAAGGCGGACTGCGGGTTGTTAGCCACTCGAATGGCATTAATAAAGGCGGTTGAGGCTGCGGAAGCTGGACAAGGATTGAGTGGTGATACAAAACCACAGGGAAATTTGAAGGAGCCATTACCTAATAATACGGAGGGCAGTCCAGCGCCTGGTGCGGGAGGAAGTGGTGTCGCAGTTCAACCACCACCAGCAGTAACGCTGGAGCACGAAGGTTCAGATACAGGAGGACAGCAGGTGACGCTGCCTAACGTGGTGGATACAAATGGTGGAAAAAAAGGAGATGATAAGAATGGAAGTGAACTTGAACCCGAAGAAATAGGAGCTGGTCAATCTTCATCATCATCATCTGGAGGCGCTGGCACTTTGGGTGGTAAAGGACTCCCCTCGAAACAAACTTCCAAGAGTAATGAACCCTCCAACGGCACGCCGACACAAGAAGAGGATGCAGGAAATCATCGAATTACACCTCACAGTCGTGATGCAGAGGCGGAAGAAGAACACGAAGTAAAAAAAGAAAACGTAAGTCATGAGGCACCAACAGAGACACGTGGAAGTCCAGCCAACGACGCAGGAATACAAACGGCAACACCATCGCCACCACCAGCAACAATGAATGGACCGTCCAGCACTGAGGATTTACCACCCGTGCAAGCGCCACAACGCGTCCAAGACGACCATGCGGAATCAAGGCCACCATCACACACGGCAAACGGTGATGCCGCCAATAATGATTCTGACAAAAGCACTGAAGAGCGCATGCCGAGCAATGATCCAGCAGCTGATGGTGCAGGGACAGCAGAGGGTAAACAAAATGAAAATAAAGAAGCCAATCCGAAAGAAACACCAGTCGAAGCCACAGCCACGAAAAATACAACGGCGACGACTGGAGACAGTGACGGCAGCACCGCGGTCTCCCACACCACCTCCCCTCTTTTGCTTCTTCCTGTTATTGCGTGTGCGGCTGCGGCTGCTGTGGTGGCCGCGTGAGAGTGAGGGAGAGAGAGCCATGCACCGCCCGCACACACACTCGTCCTTCTCTCTCACTCTCTGTGTGTGTCCCCTTGCATGGACTCTCGCCCTCACCTCATCCCACGAAGCACACACATAATGTGCCCATTGTATGTATTGCATGCACACCCATGCAGGCCCGTTGGTGCACTCTTTTGCACCACACGCACCGCTGCCGTCCTGCCTGGCTGCATGGGCGGAGCACCATAACTGTTTCTGTTTTGTTTTTATTGCATTGAGTGGGCGACCTCTCTCTCTCTCTCTCTCCCTGTGTGTGTGTTTTGCTTTACGGGAGCAATGAGAGTGTGTGCGCTGGTCGTCCCACGCTTCGGCTTTTTGTTTTGTTTTTCATTGTTTTGTGGTTGAGAGCACCCATTCCGCGGGCTGCGTGTGTGTGTTTGTGTGTGATGATATGAGTGATTCGCCTGTGTGCTATCTGCCTCTCTCTGCCGTTGCTTTTTTCTGACTCTCTTGTGGCGCACAGCTGCTCTGCAATTATAGGCGCTGCCAAACACAAAAGCACAAACAAATGCACACACACGCCATGCCGCACACAAGTGGGCTGTCCCTGCACTGCTAGAGGAGCTCTGGGCGCGCTTTGGAATGTCGCAGCGGGCACAATTGGACTCGGTGCATTGGCGCCTGTGGCTGCCTATGGCGACGCCCCGATCCGCTCTGTTGGAAAAGCCGGCGTGGTTGTGGGGCGGCGGGAGAGCAACGGCGGACACGGTGACCTTTACGCAGTGAGTTCACAGTAACTTCCTTGGCCAGTGGCAGTGCGGATGGAACTGTCATAATGATCGCACCGCCGGCATGCTTGCTGTCAATTTCCCCGAAATGAGAGCGGTGAAAGAAGGTCCGTCTGCATGACGCTTTGCATCTCCGCCTCAGGGCTGCGCATGGCAATTTGGGTTGCCGTGCGGTGATGCCATAGGGTATGATCTGCTGGGAGAGCGCGCTGTGCTATGCTCCTGCACCTGGGGCTGGTGCTGTGCCGTTGGCGGATGTTGAGTGGCCGATCATACAAATATTGCGACACCACGAGGAGAGCAGACCAAACACTCCGCGTGGAGGGAGCGTTGCGGCTGGTGAGGACTCTGTGCGACGGTGATGGACGTTCTCTCGACGACGGATTGACGGATTGTCCCTTTGATTTAGTTGGTGCGCATGCTGTGTGTATGGCTGCCACTGTGGTCTCCTGTTACTCCGCTGCTTGTGCCGCTTTCTGACGCACCACTGGCACTAAATCGTTTTATTTCTTTTCTTTCTCTTTTTCCTTTGTCTCTCCTCCCGCATCCACGCTGCACTGCTACTGCTGCTGCTCACACGAAACCAAGAAATGCATTTTTTTCAGGCCATGCGCCAGCCTCGCCATGCCACGCCGCCACTTCCATTGCTGGTGTTGCTGCTGACGTGCTGCGCCAGTGGGTGCGTTGCCGCTGTACTCGCCACACAATACCGCTGTGGGTTTGAAGTGATGATGGGGAGGAACGGCCCGCTGTCGACTGCGGTTGTACGTGAGGTCCCGCACAAGGGACAAGGCGGAATGCAGGCGTACACCGTCGCAGCACAGGATGACGACAGTGGCTGGGAGCCGATCCGCATCGGGGTGTTCACGGAGGGTTTGAAGAGCATGTACAGGAAAAATACGTACTGCGAAAACGATGGGGATGAGTGAGACAACATCTTGGGAGAAAAGATAACCTGCAAAGCAGAGCATTTCTTGACGGAAGAAAAGACACAATTGTACACTGGAAATATTCTCCCTGGTGCCGTCAAACTCCACACTGAGCGGCTAATTGTGAAATCCACAGGCGGGACGATAACTGTACCGAGGGCTATGAATGGACCGTGCAGCCAGTTTACGGTTCCTACCGGGCACAAGAGTGACTGTGTGCCGAATGCAGATTTTATCATTTACGCTGCTGCTGGGCCGTCAAATACTGAAAGCATGGCTGTGTGGGCGGCAACGTGTAACACATGGGGAGATCTTCGCCCCTCCATTGGCGCCATGAACTTTGATCCAAAGTACATGACTGACACGGCGTGGAGCGTTCGCGTTGCCGCACACGAAATTGCGCATGCTCTTGGGTTCAGTAAAGATAGTATTGAAGGAAACAGCATCGAAACTAAAAGGAAAATTGTCCGTGGGAATCACCGCAGGATGGTGGCAGGGAAGCACGTTCGGGAGAAGACGAAAGCGCACTTTGTTTGTAAGTCTCTCGAGGGCATGGAGCTGGAGGACGAAGGTGGCACTCGGGAAAAAGCCATCCCTCACTGGAAGGGACGCCACGCGCGGGACGAGCTGATGGCACCCACAGTCGGTGCCGGCTACTACACGGCTCTGACGATGGCGGTGTTCGCGGATATGGGATACTACCGCGTGAATTGGAGCATGGCGGAGCCGATGAGCTGGGGCAGCCGCAGTGGCTGCGACTTCCTGGTCAACAAGTGCAATACAACCGATAATCTTGCCGCCAAGTATCCTCACATGTTCTGCGATGCTAAAGACACAGAGACGCTTCGCTGCACCTCCGACCGCCGTCACGTTGGGACGTGCACCGCAACTATTGTTGAAGACAAGGGGAGTCCTGCGGATAAGGACGTTTGCCCTGTTGTTTCTTTGGAATTTCAAGAAATATCGTCTGGGACAACGTACAGGACGTGCTCGGACGAAAATGTGGATTATCTCCCTGGGTCGCTGACTGGCGGTGGCTCGTGGTGCCTGGACGCGGAATTACTGGAGAGGAAGGACGATGATGGCCATAAAAGCGTTAAGGGAGTGTGCGCGCAGGTGTCGTGTGATGGGGGCACAGTGAAGGTGAAGTACCTCGGCAGCAGTGGGTTTCAGCCTTGCCCTGAGGACACTGACATCCCAGTGACGTTGAAATATTTTCAGAAAGATGGGAAAATCGATTGCCCCACGTACGGCGAGGTGTGCACCATTGCCGCGAAAGGCAGCAGTCTTGTCATTCCGAGTGCGTTGGTGGGTGGACATGGTGACGAGCAAGAGGAGGAAGCAGAAGAGTCTGCGGTTGCTTCAGGGTCGCCTTCTCCGGAGGATACTCGTCCACAGTTGTCTCCTGTGGCGTCTGGTGCCTCCATTGAAAAGGAGCCTCCCGGCGCTTCGGCTGCGGGTGTCGCTGGTGGTGGCCTTCATGCCGGTCCGAGGGGTGATCCGGGGGTGCGGGCCGAAAGTGAGGACAACACTCAGCGGCGAGGGAGGAGATATGGCAGTGGAAGCGACGGAGCCAACAGAGCCTCCGGCCCGACGCTTTTTTTTTTCGCCATCACCCGGCGAGGACGTTGCAGGAGCGGAGGGCGACCCGCGGGCGGATTGCCCAGCGGTGGTTCCCAGTGTCTCCGCGCCTGCCACTCCGATTTCGTCCGTCAACGGCGTCGATTTTCAGGCGATACCCGATGCGTTGGTACAGCAGGCCGACAGTGATGGCGGTGTGGCTGCTGCTACTGCTGGCCTCATTCCCTTTGTGTTTCTTGTTGTGGTCGCTGCGGCGGTAGTGGTGGTGCCTCTTTGAGCAGCCGCGGCGGCTGGGCGCAGTCAAACTGCGGCAGGGCGACAGTATTTACTTGGCACATTGACCCCGCACTCAAGATGTGCAAAACCGTAGCAATAACACTATAATACACTCACCGCATTCCCCATGTCCTTTTTTGCTTGCGGGTGATGGGCAAAATGACCGATCTTTTATTGCATTGTTTGTTATTCTGGGAAAGGTGTTTTTGTTTTGTTGCTTAGAGGGTCTAACTTCCGTGGAAACTGTGTGTGAACGAAGTAACATGGAGAGAAAAGACATTTCCCAGCACCACATGTATACACTCGTTTTTTGATGCGATTGGGACGAGGGGAAATCACCGTACTCTAATCATGGGTAAAAAGTAAAGGAAATGTGCTCCAATGGAGGCGGGGTCGTGCCAGTAGCTGTTTCTCTGAAGGACAGGGACGACTGCCTCTGCATCCGTAACTGGTGCATGCGGCTTTATCTTTTACACTTTTGCTTGGGTTTGTGACTTTGATTTTTTCTTGTGTGTGTGCGTCATTGCGAGAATTTGGACCTCAAATAATTTCTGTGCTTCGGCTTTTAATCCGTATGCGTGCTTTTTATTTTTCTGCCTTCCCGAGTTTTTGCATCCGTTTTTGATTGGCTGTGTGTGTTTCTCGGGTTCTCTGCTGCACTGTGGGTAGTGTGTCTTAATTCCCTCTGTCCCTGCTGTCCTGATTGTGAAAACACGCTGTGGGTCAGGGTGCATGGCTCCGTGGTTGCGGCACTACTTGTTGTGGTTGCGTTGGGACAGCCCCAACATGACTGCCAACGTGTGGCTCTTGGGTGTCTCGTTGGGCTCTTTTCCGTTTCCTGCGCGATGGACTCCCGTCGTCGGCGCACCCTTTCGTGCAGTGGCGTCAGCGCAACAAGGTGGCAGTTTTGTTGTTGTTGCAGCTTCAGCTGTTCGGTTTTTCCCTCTGGTATTGTGAGGTGCAGGTGTCGGATGTGGCGGCAATGTGCCGAAGACAAGGAAGGAGGAGGATGGTGCGTGCGTGCGGGAGGGCCCTGCGGTGTTGGAGCGGTGCGCACTGTTTGCGGGCTTGATGCGCCCCTTTGGTGCATGGCGTGTCTTGGTGTGTCCTTCTTGCCGTCTGTGGTGCCAGCCGGCTCTTCACGATTGTGGCAATGGCGTGTTGACAGCTGTGTTTGGGTTGGCGTTGGCTGTTCCACCCTCTGGGGCTACGAGGGTGGATGCATCACGATGAGCGACACCAATCGCGCACGACGCCTGGTCTGCAAGCAAGTGACGCACCGATTGCCGACGCGGCGCGGCCCTCTTGCCTTTTTCGGCCCTCTGGTAGCCTACAGTCTGATGTCTAGCCGTAGTGGTCTCCTCTTTTCTCACTCCTTTTGTGTGTGACCGCATGCACTGACCACAACAATTGTACAATATAAGTATTACAGAGTGCAGGGCTGTGCGTGTGTGTATGTGTGCCTGCTGCCGTGGATTGGAGTGTGTGTCGTGCGTGGTGTGTGGAGTACGGTGCATGCCTGGCCGCTGCCCTCTCCTCGTGTGATTTGCCCTCTGTGTGTGTCTGCCGCACCTCTCGTCTCCCCTGTTGCTCTCCATGTCCCTCACTGTGCAGATCAGCTCCACACCACTGAACGACCACACTCACGATGATGACGTGCCGTCTGCTGTGCGCCCTGTTGGTGCTCGCCCTGTGCTGCTGCCCGTCAGTGTGCGTGACAGCGGATGGTGAAGAAGATGTTAATATCTCCGGTCAACCGCCGGTTCAGCCAGGAGTGCAAACTCCGAGCAGTACGCAACTGCAATCAGATAATTCCGGTGTGATGGGGTCACAAAGTAATTCCGATATAACACCGGGACAAAATCAGGTAACTGGTGGAAGAGGAAGTGAAAACTCTCTCCCAAGCCCTCCTGCGCCAACGGGAGAAAGTGCTACGTCCGGTACGAAAGAGTCCACAGTTCCTGAAGCCGGCAGGACACAGGAACAAGATGCAATGACCGGAGCCGGAGTGTTACAAATACAGCCCGGAGACGCAGAGTCACCGAATTCGAGGACCGTTACAGCGCCAAATACGGCCACTACGGGAATGTCACCAACTCCTCCAAACGAGCTGGAAAATAATTCAGCAAAAAACATCAATGCGCCAACTACGATCACTACGACAACCACAGCCACCACTGCGCCAGAGGCACCAAGTACTACGACTACAGAGGCGCCAACCACGACGACTTCCCGCACACCGTCACGTCTGCGCGAAATCGACGGCAGCCTCAGCAGCTCTGCGTGGGTGTGTGCCCCGCTGCTGCTCGCCGTATCCGCGCTGGCATACACCGCTGTGGGCTAAAGAGGTGCATGCGGGCTATGCGCGTCAGCACTCAACCACGAGATTTGTGCGCGTCCACTGTGCTCCGATGTAAATAAATAAGAGAAAATAATGATTGTGTTTTGCTTTACTTGCTTCCGCTGCCCTGCTGTGTGGTCCATTTTGCTGCTTCCTGTACCCGTCACGTTGAACGCATCCCAGACACACTCATATGCACGCCACGCATATAAATTTTGCGTGGACGCATGTTTGTGTGCTTGTACATGCGCGCTGGAGTCATTCGGTGCAGCAAATTTTTTTTTTTTTTAGTTTATTGCTGTTTCTTCACTCCTGTTTGTTTAAATGATTTTTTTTTATTACTTGCTGCGGGGCGTTGTGTGTGTTTTTGCCTTTTTACTGATTTCAACTGCCTCATGGTGTGTGCTTTGCCGCTGCTGGGCTGTTGCCATTTGTGACTGTGCGGTGGCTGTGCGTGGTGTAGCGGACTTGTATTTCTTTCCTGCTTTTGCTCTGCGTTGAAGTGTTGTTATTTTGTGCTGAAGGCTACACGCAAGTGACAGGAGTGATGGCGATGATGATGGCTGGCCGTGTGCTGCTGGTGTGTGCCCTCTGCGTGCTGTGGTGTGGTGCCGGCGGTTGCGCTGAGAATGATGGTGGTGTTGCTGGTTCTCTTGAGGAACGTGGTATTGCCAAGGACGATGAAATTTCGAAAGGTTTATCTTCTTCAGGCCCGATATTGCAAGAGGGACAAGACCAAAGAGCAGCAGCATCAGGAGGTGGAGGAGAAGGAGGAGGAGGATCTACAGATTCACTGGGAGTGAAGGATGCTTCGTTCTCAGAGAAGGGTAAAAAAATCCCACAAAAACAGGAGGTGAAAGTAGGTTCCCATCCAAACCAACCAACTGGGGATGAATATGGAAGTAATGACTTGACGGAAGTTGGGGCTGACACGAGAAATCAAACACCACCAAAATCGACAACACAATCACCGACAGGGCTTCCTCCTCCTCCTCCTCCTCCTCTTCCAGAAGAAGCAGCAGAAGAAGCAGAGGAGGATCCGAATAATTCAGTCGAGCACCATCCTGGAGAAGATCAACAGCTTCTACAAGAAGAAGTAACGGAACATGGACAGAATAACCAGAACCAACTAATACAAAAACAACACGACTCCAAACAACTTCAAATGCAACCAGAAACTGATGAAGAAAAAAAACGATTAGAAGAACAACGACAACATCAAGAAGAACTACGAGATCAGCAACAAAAACAAAAAGAACAACACGAAGAAAACATAAAAGAAGAAAAAGGACAAGAGCAACAACAAGAACAACAGCATGAAAATCAGCAACAAAAAGATGAAATAAAAGATCAACAAGATCAACAGCATGAACATTCCGCGGAAAAAGAAGAGGAATCCATAAAGGATAAAAACGCCGTCGGTACAAATTCCACCGCAAATACAGAAGACAGTGACGGCAGCACCGCTGTCTCCCACACCACCTCCCCACTTTTGTTTCTTCTTCTTGTTCTTGTTGCGGCTGCTGCTGCGGTGGTGGCCGCGTGAGAGTGAGGGAGAGAGAGCCGTGCACCGCCCGCACACACACTCGTCCTTCACTCACTCTCTCTGTGCGTGTCCCCTTGCATGGACTCTCGCCCTCACCTCATCCCACGAGGCACACACATAATGTGCCCATTGTATATATTGCATGCACACCCATGCAGGCCCGTTGGTGCTCTCTTTTGCACGACACGCACCGCTGCCGTCCTGCCTGGCTGCATGGGCGGAGCACCGTAACTGTTTCTGTTTTGTTTTTATTGCATTGAGTGGGCGACCTCTCTCTCTCTCTCCCTGTGTGTGTGTTTTGCTTTACGGGAGCAATGAGAGTGTGTGCGCTGGTCGTCCCACGCTTCGGCTTTTTGTTTTGTTTTTCATTGTTTTGTGGTTGAGTGCACCCATTCCGCGGGCTGCGTGTGTGTGTGTGTGATGATATGAGTAATTTGCATGTGTGCTATCCGCTTCTCTTTCTACCGTTGCTTTCTTTGGACTCTCTTTTGGCGCACAGCTGCTCTGCAAGTATAGAAGCTGACAAACACAGAAGCACATGCATACATACAAGGCATGTTGCACACGTTGTGGGGCGGTGTGAAAGCACGCACGCACAAGATTCTGGCTGCGGTTGCTTCTGCGAGAAGAGTTGGAGTCCGCAATTTGCCTCGTCGACGTTTTTCGGGCGTGATGTTGGCGGTGTGCTGTCAGTGAGTGGTGTGGCATTCTGGGTGCCTGGGACAATTGCGGATTGATTTGCTTCCAAAAGCTGTACCTGCCGACGTGGCACTGCCGCTGTGTATCCGTTGACGGGGGATTTTCCGGCGTGCGGACTGATGTGCGGGTGCGCTGTAGAGACAACAGCAATACGACTGCCGGCAGCGCGTGGGTGCAGCGAAGGGCGGTTGTGCTTTTTTGCATCTCGCTGGTTGTGTTTTTTGCGTGGGCGTCGTTCGGTGTCTGCCGACGCGTGAGGAATAACGACGCACCCGCTGTGGCTTTTACTACTGGTGGTGGCAGTCGCTGTGTGTTCCCGGTGCACTGTTCATCCATCTCCTGTTCCGTGTGTCTGTGTGCACGAGTTGTTGTTGTTGGGAGTGACTGCGGTGGGGATGATGGTGCCACTCACTGTGGATGGGTGGCGGTGTTCACTGTTTTACTCCTTTTTTCTCTTCTCTCTCTTTCTCACACACAAAGAAGGAAAGGAAGTAAGGCTAAACGCTAATCGCCACTGTGAAATTTGAAGGCACTGAAAGGACCAACAGCACACACAGAGCACACACACACATATTTATATGCTCTCACGTGTTGCTGCAGTGAAGGCACCCCGCACACACATCCGTCGCCGCGTGACCGGATCCAGCGGAAAGAGGAGGGAAGGAAGAGAGAGTGAGCAGCAGAGGCCCAACATGTCCCGGCGTGTGTTTACTTCCGCGGTGCTGCTCCTCCTCGTCGTGATGATGTGCTGCGGCACTGGTGTTGCTGCGGAAGCTGCGGGGCAGCCATCTCAAAAAAAGTTTGAATGGAAATTCATCACTGAGGGTGAAACTGTGGAGTCGTTGGGTGCTCCCGGTCTTCTAAAAGTGGGGAGTGACATATTTGCCGTTGCCGAGGCGCAGTGCAAGAAAGGTGAAGACATCATCTTTACTGGCATTGCATCCCAACTTCTTACGGAAACGGAGGATGTTGAACAGAAGGAAGTTATGAAGGATGCCAAAAAGAAGACACAATTTTTGGAGAAAGAAGGTTCTGAACGGAATAAAGTGGATGTGAGCCGGCCAACAATAGTTGTGAAGGAAAATGATATTTACATGATGGCTGGGACTTACAGCTCGAACCCTGCTGATGGTTGTCAGGATGGGGCTGACGTGGCTACTTTGAAACTTCTGCTGGTAAAAGGGCAAGTCAGTGATGGAGAAAACAAAAAAATTGACTGGAACGATGCTCACGCTCTACCGTGCACTTTTTTAAACCAAGAACACAAATCCTGGACGCGGCTGACTGGCGGAGGCGGATCGGGTGTCACGATGGAGGACGGTACGCTTGTGTTCCCAGTGGAAGGCGCGAGGAAGGTAAAAAAGGAGGGAGACGCAGAAAAGGATGAAAAGACCGTTTCGCTCATCACATCTACTCCGAAGGATACTAATACTTGGAAACTGTCGAAGGGGACGTCTGACGGTGGCTGCAGTGATCCCTCCGTCGTGGAGTGGGGGGAGGACAAAAAACTCATCATGATGACTGCGTGTGATGATGGCCGCCGCAGGGTGTACGAGTCCGGTGACAAGGGGGAGTCGTGGACGGAGGCACTCGGGACACTCTCGCGCGTGTGGGGCAACAAACAGGGTGAAAGTGGCGTTAGAAGCGGGTTCATCACAGCGACGATTGGCGATGGTGACAAGAAAAAAGTGATGCTCGTCACCCTGCCGGTGTATGCCAAGAAGATCAATGGAAAAGGAGAAAAGGAAAAGAGTGAACTCCATCTTTGGCTGACGGACAATACGCACATTGTTGATATTGGGTCGGTATCCGATGATGACGTTGCCGCCAGCTCCCTGTTGTACAAAAGTGGTGAGAGTGAAACTAATAATGAGGAGAATAAGGAGGAGTTGATTGCACTGTACGAGAAGAAGGGCGATGGGAAACCATCACACAGTCTTTGGTCTGTGGTCCTGACTGAGCAGCTGCAGCGGGTGAAGGAGGTGCTGGCGACGTGGAAGAAAGTGGACGACCTTTTCTCCAAGCTGTGCCCTCCTTCAAGTGATGCGAAGGATCCCTCAACTGGCGCTGCTCGCAGAGATTTTAAGGTGACGGATGGGCTGGTTGGATTTTTGTCGGACAACTTCTCTGAGAACACATGGAGGGACGAGTACCTCGGGGTGAACGCCACAGTGAAGAACAATGGTGTTGGGGGTAATAAGGCAACAAAGACTTCCGATGGTGTGAAGTTCCATGGAGCGTGGGTGGAGTGGCCTGTTGGCAGTCAGGGGGAGAATCAGCTGTACCACTTTGCGAACTACAACTTCACTCTTGTGGCGACGGTGTCCATACACGGTGAGCCGAAGGAGGGTACTATTCCTGTGATGGGAGCGAAGATGAATGATGCTGGGAATTCCATACTTTTTGGATTGTCGTACGACAACAAAGAAAAGAAGTGGCAGCTGCTGTGCGGTGGCGGAAACCCTAATGAGCTCAGCAGCACATCGGAGAAAACACACCACGTGGTAATTTTGCTACGGAACAGCAGCCAGGGCTCCGCGTATGTCGATGGTAAGCAAGTGGGTGGGGATGTGCCGTGTGCGTTGGGAAATACGGATTCGAAAGGAATCTCGCACTTCTACATTGGAGGCAGTGCAGTGAGCGCAGGGAGCAAAGGAGACGTGTCTGTGACTGTGACGAACGTCCTGCTGTACAACCGCCCGTTGAGCTCTGAAGAGGTTGGCGCCCTCAGCCCGAATAAAGACTCTATTCAACTATTGGAAGAGAATCCGTCGGAGCCTTCAACAGTTTCTTCTGATTCCGTTGTACCTCCCATCCCTCTGGTGACTGCAGCTGCTCAGAAAACCGGAACTTTGTCTACTCCTGCCGGAACACAGCTGACGGAACAGGGGCAGCCGATGGGGAGCAGTGGTGCGGGCAGTGGCGGAGCATCCACAACAGCAGTGTCCACTGTCAGTACTTCCTCAGCAGAAGAGGAGTCCGTATTGCAGGTGACGTCAGGAACGTCTCCCGATGGAACTCAATCTGTGGGTGGCGGTTCTACTGCTGTTGGCGAGCCAACGATGGAGACAAGAGAAGGAGGAACGAATGGGCAGGAGGAGGAGGTTAATACACAGGTCAGGGAAGTAAATGCCACGGCACTCAGCAGCAACCTCGGAAATGTGTCGCAGGGGAATAACACCGATGCTGGCAAAATGCGTGGGAGCGGACTGCTGCCATCGCTGCTTCTTCTGTTGGGACTGTGGGTGTTTGCGGCTCTCTGAGGAGTGACTGGCTGCCGCGTGGAACACTTTCGACCTCCCCTGCACCGACACACACACCTGGCAATGAATTTCTCTTCCTAAATAACTTTTATTTACTTCTCTCCCTGTTTGCTTTGCTGTGCGTTTTTAAGTTTTTTGTTCTGTTGCGCGAGTCCATGTGTGTGTCTTTTTTTCAAAATTCTTTTCTTTCTTTTAAATTGCTTTTGTTTTCATCTCTCACTCCCCCATTCCTCTTTTCTTTTTTTGCTTTTGGGGCAATCACTATGGACGTTTTTTCTTTTCTACTCTTCCCTCTTTTTAAATTGTTTCTTCTGCGCTCTTCCTGTGAGGGGTGCCGTGTGTTTCCCGCCCAACTGCTCCACTCGCACACCCACCGACACGCTCATGACGACGGCCCTGTGCGCCTCGCCTGCTGCACGCATGAGGAGGGGCCGCAACGAACGGCACGCTGAGGGAGCCGTGACGTGTGGGCGTGCGACGAGGGCCTGTGGGGCGGAGCACACATTTCTTTCCCTCTTGTTTTGTTTTTATTGCGGCCAGGGCGGGCAGACACCCGCAGCGCCACACACACAGCCACACCCTGCCGCCGTGTTTTTATTTAAGGATTTGTTTTGCTTTGCGTGTTTATTTCATGCGGTGGCGCACCCTTCGGTGTCGGCCTCGCGAGCATTTCTCTCCCCTCCGATGATTTCTTTTTTTCTTTTGCTGCGCTCACTCTCCCGATGGAGAGACGTGACTCTCATCATTTCTGCGTGCTTCTCTCAGTTCCCACACACACGAGTGACTGTGCTCTGCGGGCCGCACTCACGCGCCGATGGGAGGGCTGAGGGGAGCAGCAACACGCAGATGACCCCATGAAATATAAACGATGTGCGGACACATGGAGGGTCAGACGGCTGAAGCACACGTAACCATCTTTTTAATTTTATTTTGCTGGCAAAATACATACAGACGGTTTGGTGTGGCCACACGGCTGCCAGCGATTTTTTTCTTATTTTGTGTGGAACAGTAATGGACGATTTATTTTTCATTTATAATTATTTTGTGTGATGGGGTTTATATAAGACGAAGGGGACTTTTTTTTTTTTTCAATAAATATTTTGTGAATTGCCACCGCTTGGGCTGCAGTGCAGTCATGAGTTTGAGCGGTCTTCTTGTTGTTGTTTCCGTCATGCGTCTCCGCTGTACATTTTTGTGCGTCTCTCCGCATACTCTGCTTCCTCTTTTCTACGTCTTTGCTTTGTGTTGCTGCAGGCACACACAACCACACACACACACACAAGTTGCACATTGCAGTGGATTTGAATGCTTCTTTTGTAGTGCATGCTGGCAGTTGCGTGTGGCGGCTGTTGTCTTCTTCCGTGGCCATGAGGAGGAGAGAGGGAGCGCGCAGCCCGAGTCTATTTTCCTGTGGGTGTGATGCACCGCGTGTGACTGCGCTGAGTTGGGCTCCGTGTCCCATTGAGGGCGGGATGGCAGGAAGTTTTGTGCCGCGTCATGGATGGATGAGGGTTCGCTTGCTCCGTGTGCGTTGTGTGGTGGCCGCGGGGTTTTGGCCATTTCCCTGGGGCTGCGGGAATGAGCTGGGGGAGATGGTGGTGGATGTCTTCTTCTCCTGCATGGTGGGTGGCTGCTGGCGTTGTGTGCCTTCCTTGCGTGGATGCCGTCTCGTGGTGTGTGAACTGTGCGGCTGGGCCTGCTGCCCTCTCCTCATGTTGTCTGCGCTCTCTCGCTGTATCCGCTGTGCTCCGTCCCTCTCCCTCTCGTTCCATTCTTTCCGTCTCACCGATCGGCTGACTGACACCAGCGACTCCACTGCGGGCGATGATGACTGCGATGGTGACGGTGCGGCGCCGTGTTGGTCCCTGCGCTCTTGTGCTGCTGCTGCTCGTCCGTGTGCGTGACGGCGACAGGAGACGATAATGATGATAACAGCAGTCCTCCCAGCCCTGAGCTAGGGAAACCGGATCCTACAGGAATACGCCTGGTGCATTACAGCCATATTGTGGGGAGACCGGTGGGCCACAGATAGAGAGTGGGAGAGACAGTGAGGAGGGTTTGTGAAGTCCAGGACCTTCTTTCCAAAGGAAGCAGGCACAGCCATCACTGGACAGACACGAGTTCCGCCAGAGACACTGAGTTCGGCTAGCGATGCTCCATAGCCAGCAGGTTTGGCAACTCGGTCTCCGCACACACACAAGTTGCGACCGGTATGTCAGATGCACAAAATAAAAGGCGCAGCAAAAAACACGAGGTGATGAGAATCATAAGGCACAGACATCAAATCAGAAGATCAAAATGCCAAATACGACCACCGCACCGGAGGCACCAAGTAATACGACCGTGAATACAGAGGCGCCAACCACGACGACCACCACCCGCGCACCGTTACGTCTTTGCGTAATCGACGGCAGCCTCAGCAGCTCTGCGTGGGTGTGTGCCCCGCGTTGCTTCCCGCATCCGTCACGTTGAACGCATGACAGACACGCTCATATGCATGCTCACTGGAGTCTTGGGTTTGTCATCTTTTTTTAAATTTTTTGCTTGTTTCTTAAAATTTTGACCTGCAGGATATTATGTGAGTTTTGCAATCGTGCTGATTCCATGTGTCTCATGGTTTGTTCTCTGCTACTTCTGCTGTTGCTGCCATTTGTTGCTGTGCGGTGGCTGTGCGTGATGTAGCGGCCGTGTCTCTCTTTTTGTTTTCACATGCTATTGCAGGTTGGCTTCAAAGCGTTAAGTGGCTAAACTGTTTGTGATGATGACTGGCCGTTTGCTCTGCGTCCTGTTGGTACCTTCACTGATGTGCTGTTTCTTGTGCGTGTGTGCAACAGCTGCTGCGACGGAGGTGCGTGTGCGGCCTGCTGGTGATGGCGCGGTGACTGCTGGGCACATGTGGGCAGTGATGGCTGCGGAAAGTGAGCCCGTGGTCGATGGCTCTGAACGAAAGGTGAATGTGAACTCCGAAGAAAATGACAATCAGGAAGACGAGGAAAACGAGGAAAACGAGGAAGACGAGGAGGGTGGGGGAAGCAAAGTGGGTGATGGTCCTACGCCCACGCCCCCTGAAACATTCACTCCTACGACGAGGAAGGATCAATCCAGCAGCGATCAACTTCGAATTATCACTTCCAATCCTTCTGACGCTGGTGACGTGTCCGATTCCCAGACCTATGCAAGTGGACAGGAGTCTTTGAGCGGAGGGCCCGCTGCAGGCACAACATCCCCACTCCCCAACTCATCTCAGCAGGCAGCAGGTGGAGTGCATGCTGGAGGTGGGAGTTCCTCCCAGGGCATTCAGGCTTCAGGACAAACCGTCATGGGACTGTCACTGGTGTCAGAGACGGCGAAGGTAACACCGCAAGGCGGTGGAGGAGGAGGACCCGGAGCGCAACACGAAGCCGAACACACCACAAAAGATGGCGGTGATAACCCCCTGGGAAAAAACGGCAATGGAAAGGGAGAGCCACCAGCGGGATCGCAAACTGCACCACGACCCAGCAGTGGCGGGAGTGCTAATGTCGCACCGAATCCCGCTGTCTCCATTCCACTGCCCCCAGAGCCAAAGCCAACAAGTGAGGCAACCGGTACGGGAGAATCTCCACATCCGACCGATAGTGCACAGACACAAAGTATGAGGACCGATACTACACCAAGCACGGCACAGACTCAAAATTCGCCGAACAGTAAAGCACAGGAACCAGAAGCAGAAATCACTACAACAGAGGCACCAAGTACTACGGCCATGAATACAGAGGCGCCAACCACGACGACGACCCGCGCACCGTCACGTCTTCGCGAATTCGACGGCAGCCTCAGCAGCTCTGCGTGGGTGTGTGCTCCGCTGCTGCTCGCTGTATCCGCGCTGGCGTACACCACCCTTTGCTGAAGAATTGTGTGTAAGGTGTGCGTGCCAGCACTCAATCACGGGGACATGTGCATTTCCACTGTGGTGCGATGTATAAAGTATGAGTAATTATGATGATTGTGCTTTGCTTTGTTTGTTTCCCCTACCCTCATGTGTGCTCCGCGTTCTTCATCTCTTCCGTCACGTTGATTGCGTCGCAAACACACTCACGACACGCGCACGACTGTTTGCGAGGACGCACTGATGAGGGTAGGCGCATGCGCGTTGGAGCAATTCGGAGCAGCTCTTTGTTTTTTTTTTTGTGTGTGTTTTTGCTGTTTTACTTCATTGCTGCTTGATTCCTTTTGTTTTGTTTTGATTGTTTTGAGTATTTTTCTTTTTGTTAAAATTTGGCAGGGTGTTGTGCATTTTTTGAAATTTCGTTGCTTTGATATTTCCCATGAAATGCTTGCTGCTGCAGCTGGTGTTTTTTACTGTTCCTTGTCTCTCATTTTGCTTTCACTCTCTGTTGACGGGGATTTAGTTTGTGCTGAAGGCTGCACGCAAGTGACAGGAGTGATGGCGATGATGATGGCTGGCCGTGTGCTGCTGGCGTGTGCCCTCTGCGTGCTGTGGTGCGGTGCGATTTTTGGACACGCGATGGACGATTACTGCAGTGAGGGTGGAGGGAACGGTTTGAGGCACACGAGTAATGGTGGAGATGACGGCGTGTCTCTAAAGGCGGACTGCGGGTTGTTAGCCACTCGAATGGCATTAATAAAGGCGGTTGAAGCTGGGGACGACGGTATAGATGAAAATGGTAATGCCGTATTGGAAAATAAGGACAAATCACAGCATGGTAGTGTCTTGGCTGGTACTGGGGGCAATGAAACGCCTGGTCAAAAGGGAGTGAAAGGTGCCGCAGGTGCAGGATTACCACCCTCGCCGTCTGGGCCTGGAGGATCAGATACAGAAGAACAGAGGCAGCCAGAACAGTTGGATACAAAAGGAAAAGAGGCAGGAGGTAAGAGGGATGAAAAGGGCGGCAAGGCAACTGAGTCCCAACAACAAAGAGCTGATCAATCTTCTTCATCTGGCAGCGACGGCCCTCAGGGTGGCAAAGAACCCAATTTGAAAGAAAAATCCGAGAGTACTGAATCCTCCGTTGACACGCCGACACAAGAAGATGAAGTTGAAGCGGAAGAAACAAGTGTGTCAGAAGAAGAAACCGGAGGAGACGAAGAAAACAACAATAATGTGGCACTCACAGTGACAAGTGAAAGTCAAGCGAAACTGAAAGGAACACAAACAGCAACACCACCAACACTACCAACAACGCAAGTGAATGAACGGTCCCGCACTGAGGATTTAGGACACGTGCAACTGCCAAAAGGCGTCCAAAGCGACATTGAGTCAAACTACAATTCACAAACTGAGGGCGCTGCCCCCATCACAGCCAATCAACACAATGAGCCATCTGCCGACCATGCAGGATCCAGGCCACTATCACCCACGGCAAACGGTGATGCCGCCAATAATGATTCTGACAAAAGCACTGAAGAGGGCATCCCGAACAGTGATCCAGCAGCCGATGGTGCAGGGACAGCAGAAGAAAAACAAAATGAAAATAAAGAATCCAATCCGAAAGAAACACCAGTGACGGCCACAGCCATGAAAACTACAACGGCGACGACTGGCGACAGTGACAGCAGCACCGCGGTCTCGCAGACCACCTCCCCTCTTTTGCCTCTTCTTGTTGTTGCGTGTGCGGCTGCTGCTGCGGTGGTGGCCGCGTGAGAGTGAGGGAGAGAGAGCCATGCACCGCCCGCACACACACTCGTCCTTCACTCACTCTCTCTGTGTGTCCCCTTGCATGGTCTCTCGCCCTCACCTCATCCCACGAGGCACACACATAATGTGCCCATTGTATATATTGCATGCACACCCATGCAGGCCCGTTGGTGCACTCTTTTGCACGACACGCACCGCTGCCGTCCTGCCTGGCTGCATGGGCGGAGCACCATAACTGTTTCTGTTTTGTTTTTATTGCATTGAGTGGGCGACCTCTCTCTCTCTCTCTCTCTCCCTGTGTGTGTGTTTTGCTTTACTGGAGCAATGAGAGTGTGTGCGCTGGTCGTCCCACGCTTCGGCTTTTTGTTTTGTTTTTCATTGTTTTGTGGTTGAGAGCACCCATTCCGCGGGCTGCGTGTGTGTGTGTGTGTGTGTGTGATGATATGAGTAATTTGCGTGTGTGCTATCTGCCTCTCTCTGCCGTTGCTTTCTTCTGACTCTCTTGTGGCGCACAGCTGCTCTGCAATTATAGGCGCTGCCAAACACACAAGCACATGCATACATACAAGCCATGTTGCACACGTTGTGGGGCGGTGTGAAAGCACGCACGCACAAGATTCTGGCTGCGGTTGCTTCTGCGAGAAGAGTTGGAGTCCGCAATTTGCCTCGTCGACGTTTTTCGGGCGTGATGTTGGCGGTGTGCTGTCAGTGAGTGGTGTGGCATTCTGGGTGCCTGGGACAATTGCGGATTGATTTGCTTCCAAAAGCTGTACCTGCCGACGTGTCACTGCCGCTGTGTATCCGTTGACGGGGGATTTTCCGGCGTGCGGAGTGATGTGCGGGTGCGCTGTAGAGACAACAGCAATACGACTGCCGGCAGCGCATGGGTGCTGCGAGAGGCGGTTGTGCTTTTTTGCATCTCGCTGGTTGTGTTTTTTGCGTGGGCGTCGTTCGGTGTCTGCCGACATGTGACGAATAACGACACACACGCCGTGGCTCCTGCTGCTGGTGGTGGTGACCATCGCTGTGTGTTCCCGGTGCACTGTTCATCCATCTCCTGTTCCGTGTGTCTGTGTGCACGAGTTGTTGTTGTTGGGAGTGACTGCGGCGGGGATGACGGTGCCGCCTACTGTAGGTGTCGGTGCTTATTCTTTCATCCCTTTTTATTGGCCTGTTTTTTTTTCATTTCTCTCTTTCTCACACACAAAGAAGGAAAACGAACATTAATCGCTACTGTGAAATTTTAAAACACTGAAAGGACAAACAACAACACACACACACACCGCCCACACACACATATTTATATGCTCTCACGTGTTGCTGCAGTGAAGGCACCCCGCACACACAACCGTCGCCGCGTGACCGGATCCAGCGGAAGGAGGAGGAAAGGAAGAGAGAGTGAGCCGCAGAGGTCCAACATGTCCCGGCGTGTGTTTACTTCCGCGGCGCTGCTCCTATTTGTCGTGATGATGTGCTGCTGCAGTGGAACTGTGACTGCACAAGCTGTGGAGCAAGAGTCAATTGATCCAAATTATAAATGGAAGGACGTCAAGGATGAGGAGGGTGTAACTGTGGAGTCGTTGGGTGTTCCCGGCCTTCTAAAAGTGGGGAGTGACGTATTTGCCGTCGCCGAGGCGAAGAACACGAAGAAGGAGGGTCAAGGCAGCTTTACTGGCATTGCATCCCAACTTCTCACGGAAACAGTGGAAAAAAAGGATAACACACCGGTGGAAGTAATGAATGATGCCAACACGAAGACACAAGTACTGGAGAAAAGCACTTCCCCAAACAGGAAAGTAGACGTGAGCCGACCAACAACAGTCGTGAAGGGAAATGTTATTTACATGCTTGTTGGGAAATACAGCTCTGCAGATGTTGGTGAGAAGAGCGGAGCAAATGACGGGGGATTATTGCTGGTGAAAGGGGAAGTCAGTGAGGAAAGTGGTGGTGGCAAAAGAATCAAATGGAGCGATAATGACGGTGTCTCGCGGATTTCTGTTGGCGAACAACGACAATATTGGTCACGGCTGATTGGCGGCGGTGGATTGGGTGTTCACACGGATGACGGCACGCTTGTGTTCCCAGTGGAAGGCACGAAGAAGGGTGAAGCACCAAAGGATGAAAAGGCCGTTTCGTTGCTCATATACTCCTCTGATAACGCTGCGAGTTGGACGCTGTCGAAGGAGGTTCCTGACGGTGGCTGCAGTGATCCCTCCGTCGTGGAGTGGGGGGAGGACAAAAAACTCATCATGATGACTGCGTGTGATGATGGCCGCCGCAGGGTGTACGAGTCCGGTGACAAGGGGGAGTCGTGGACGGAGGCACTCGGGACACTCTCGCGCGTGTGGAGCAAAAAGGGTGAAAAGGCCGTCAGAAGCGGGTTCATCACAGCGACGATTGACGGTGTTGAAGATAACAGAAATGTGATGCTCGTCACTCTGCCGGTATATTCCGAGAAGGCTGATAAAGGAGGCAGTGGAAAGAGTGAACTCCATCTTTGGCTGACGGACAATACGCACATTGTTTATATTGGGCCGGTATCCGGGAAGGACGGCAACGTTGCCGCCAGCTCCCTGTTGTACAGAAGTGCTGGAAATGGAGATAATAAGGAGCAGAAGGAGGAGTTGATTGCGCTGTACGAGAAGAAGAAGGGCGATGGGAAACCATCACACAGTCTTTGGTCTGTGCTCCTGACTGAGCAGCTGCAGCGTGTGAAGGATGTGCTGGCGACGTGGAAGACAGTGGACGACCTTGTCTCCGAGCTGTGCCCTTCTGAGAATGCTAAGAAGGATGCCCCAACTGAAAATGCCTGCAGTCCTACTGATAAGATCACGGCTGGGCTGGTTGGCTTTTTGTCCGGCAACTTCTCTGAGAACACATGGAGGGACGAGTACCTCGGGGTGAACGCCACGGTGAAGAACAATGATGATGGGGGTAAGAAGGCAACATTGCATGAAGGCAGTGTGAAGTTCCAGGGAGCGTGGGCGGAGTGGCCTGTTGGCAAGCAGGGGGAGAATCAGCTGTACCACTTTGCGAACTACAACTTCACTCTTGTGGCGACGGTGTCCATCGACGGTGAGCCGACGGAGGAGGGTTCTCCCATTCCTTTGATGGGTGTGAAGATGGATGGCGATAAGAATCCCGTATTTCTGGGACTGTCGTACAACAAGAAAAAAAAATGGATATTGCTGTGCGGTGGCGAAAACCCTAAGGAGCACAGCAACACTTGGGAGAAAGATACAACACATCAGGTGGTGCTTATGCTACAGAACGGCACCCAAGGCTCCGTGTACGTCGATGGTCAGCGTGTGGGTGGGGGTGAAGCGTGTGCATTGGAGAATAAGGATTCAAAAGAGATATCACAGTTCTACATTGGAGGGGGCGAACGCAGTGCAGGCGGCGCAGGGAGACAAGAAGACGTGTCTGTGACCGTGTCGAATGTCCTGCTGTACAACCGCCCGTTGAGTACTGCGGAGATTGGCGCCCTCAACCCGAATAAAGTCCTCATTCCACCTGTGGTATCTGACAATGCCCAAGGAACCCTGTCGCAGTCCTCTCCTGCCGGGCAACCGCCGTCGGGGCCTAAATTGTTGAATGGAAATGAGGGTGTGGGCGGTGGCAGCACGTCCACATCAGCACCGTCCACTGTAACGACTTCCTTAGGAAAAGAGCAATCCGTAATTCAGCTGCCTTCAGGAACATCTTCCGGTGGAAACAAAAATGTGGATGTCGCTTCTCCATCCGATGGTGATCCAATGGTGGGAGCGGAAGCTGGAGGTGCGGTGCAGGGAGACACACCACCCCAAACTCCTGTGGATACCCCCGACAAAGCAGATCCAAACGCTCCTGCCGCTACGGACGTGGCTCAAGTTGACCCCGCAGATACAACTGAGGTTGGTGCGCGCTCTGGTGAGAATGGGGAGACGGTGGGAGGGACGGATGGGCAGAAACGGGAGGACATCCATGCACAGGACGGCGAAGTAAAGGCTGCGGCACTCAGCAGCAGCCTCGGAAATTTGTCGCAGAGGAATAACAGCGATGCCGGCACTGTGCGTGGGAGCGGACTGCTGCCATTGTTTCTTCTGTTGGGACTGTGGGTGTTTTTGGCTCTGTGAGGAGTGACTGGCTGTTGCGTGGGACAATTGCGACCTTCCCTGCACAAAAAATACACGTGATAATTTATTTCCCTTCTCAAATAGCATTTATTTTATTCCCTGTTTGCTTTGCGTTTTGTTTTTGTTTTTACTTTTTATTTCTAATCTCTCACTCCCCCATTCCTCTTTTCTTTTTTTGCTTTTGGGGCAATCACTATGGACGTTTCTTTCTTTTCTACTCTTCCCTCTTTTAATTGTTTCTTCTGCACTCTTCCTGTGAGGGGTGCCGCGTGTTTCCCGCCCAACTGCTCCACTCGCACACCCACCGACACGCTCATGACGACGGCCCTGTGCGCCTCGCCTGCTGCACGCATGAGGAGGGGCCGCGACGAACGGCGCGCTGAGGAGCCGTGACGTGTGGGCGTGCGGCGAGGGCCTGTGGGGCGGAGCACACATTTCTTTTCCTCTTGTTTTGTTGCGGCCAGGGCGGGCAGACACCCGCAGCGCCACACACACAGCCACACCCTGCCACCGTGTTTTTATTTAAGGATTTGTTTTTGCTTTGCGTGTTTATTTCGTGCGGTGGCGCACCCTTCGGTGTCGGCCTCGTGAGCATTTCTCTCCCCTCCGATGATTTCTTTTTCTTTTGCTGCGCTCACTCTCCCGATGGAGAGACGCGACTCCCGTCATGTCTGCGTGCTTCTCTCAGTCCCCACACACACACGAGTGACTGAGCTCTGCGGGCCGCACTCACACGCCGATGGGAGGGCTGAGGGGAGCAGCAACACGCAGATGACCCCATGAAATATAAACGATGTGCGGACACACATGGAGGGTCAGACGGTTGAACCACACGTAACCATCTTTTTAATTTCTTTTGTGGGCAAAATACATACAGACGGTTTGGTGTGGCCACACGGCAGCCAGGCGATTTTTCTTTTTTTTACTTTTTAATTTGTGTGGAACAGTAATGGACGATTTCTTTTTCATTTATAATTATTTTGTGTGATGGGGTTTATATAAGACGAAGGGGGACGTTTTTTTGTTTTAAATAAATATTTTGTGAATTGCCACTGCTTGGGCTGCAGTGCAGTCATGAGTTTGAGCGGTCTTCTTGTTGTTTCCGTTATGCGTCTCCGCTGTACATTTTGTGCGTGTGTCCGCATACTCTGCTCCCTCTTTTCTACGTCTTTGCCTTGTGTTGCTGCAGGCACACACAACCACACACACACACACAAGATGCACATTGCAGTGGACTTGAATGCTTCTTTTGTAGTGCATGCTGGCAGTTGCGTGTGGCGGCTGTTGTCTTCTTCCGTGGCCATGAGGAGGAGGGAGGAGAGAGGGAGCGCGCACCCCGAGTCTATTTTCCTGTGGGTGTGATGCACCGCGTGTGACTGCGCTGAGTTGGGCTCCGTGTCCCATTGAGGGCGGGATGGCAGGAAATTTTTGTGCCGCGTTATGGATGGATGAGGGTTCGCTTGCTCCGTGTGCGTTGTGTGGTGGGCGCGGGGTTGTGGCCATTTCCCTGGGGCTGCGGGAATGAGCTGGGGGAGATGGTGGTGGATGTCTTCTCCTCCTGCATGGTGGGTGGCTGCTGGCGTTGTGTGCCTTCCTTGCGTGGATGCCGTCTCGTGGTGTGTGAACTGTGCGGCTGGGCCTGCTGCCCTCTCCTCATGTTGTCTGCGCTCTCTCGCTGTATCCGCTGTGCTCCGTCCCTCTCCCTCTCGTTCCATTCTTTTCCTTTTCGTCTCACCGATCGGCTGACTGACTCCAGCGACTCCACTACGGGCGATGATGACTGCGATGGTGACGGTGCGGCGCCGTGTTGGTCCCTGCGCTCTTGTGCTGCTGCTGCTCGTCCGTGTGCGTGACGGCGACAGGAGACGATAATGATGATAACAGCAGTCCTCCCAGCCCTGAGCTAGGGAAACCAGATCCTACAGAAAAATATGCCTGGTGCATTACAGCCATATGGTGGGGAGACCGGTGGGCCACAGACAGAGAGTGGGAGAGACAGTGAGGAGGGTTTGAGAATTCCAGGACCTTCTTTCCAAAGGAAGCAGGTACAGCCATCACTGGACAGACACGAGTTCCGCCAGAGACAATACGTTCGGCTAGCGACAATCCAGAGCCACCAGGTTTGGCAACTCAGTCTCCACACACGCACAGGGTGCGACCGGTATGTCAGATGCACAAAATAAAAGGCGCAGCAAAAAACACGAGGTGATGAGAATCATAAGGCACAGACATCAAATCAGAAGATCAAAATGCCAAATACGACCACCGCACCGGAGGCACCAAGTAATACGACCGTGAATGCAGAGGCGCCAACCACAACGACGACCACCCGCGCACCGTTACGTCTTCGCGTAATCGACGGCAGCCTCAGCAGCTCTGCGTGGGTGTGTGCTCCGCTGCTGCTCGCCGTATCCGCGCTGGCGTACACCACCCTTTGCTGAAGAATTGTGTGTAAGCTGTGCGTGCCAGCACTCAGCCACGAGTATTTGTGCGCTTCCGCTGTGGTGCGATGTATAAAGTAAGAGTAATTATGGTGGTCGTGTTTTGCTTCATTTGCTTTAGCTGCCGTACTGTGTGCTCCGCGTTGCTTCCCACATCCGTCACGCTGAACGCATCCCGGCCGCACTCATATGCATGCGCACTAGGGTCTTGTTTTTTTTTTTTATTAGTGTTCTTTGTTGCTTTTTAAGCTTCTGGTTTGCGGGGCGGTGTGCAAGTTCTGCAATTGTACTGATTCCATCTGTTTCATGGTTTGTTCTCTGCTACTTCTGCTGTTGCTGCCATTTGTTGCTGTGCGGTGGCTGTGTGTGGTGTAGCGGTGGCTTTTCTTTTTTTGCTTTCACTCTGCGTTCACGTGTTGTTAGTTTGTGCTGAAGCCTACACGCAAGTGACAGCAGTGACGATGATGATTGGCCGTGTGCTGCTGGTGTGTGCCCTCTGCGTGCTGTGGTGCGGTGCGGTGTTTGGACACGCGATGGACGATTACTGCAGTGAGGGTGGAGGGAACGGTTTGAGGCACACGAGTAATGGTGGAGATGACGGCGTGTCTCTAAAGGCGGACTGCGGGTTGTTATCCGCTCGAATGGCATTAATAAAGGCGGTTGAGGCTGCGGAAGCTGGACAAGATGAACAAGAATTGAGTGGTGATACAAAACCACAGGGGAGTTTGAAGAAGCCATTACCTAATAATACGGAGGGCAGTCCAGCGCCTGGTGCGGGAGGAAGTGATGTCGCAGTTCAACCACCAGCAGCAGTAACGCTGGAGCACGAAGGTTCAGATACAGGAGGACAGCAGGTGACGCTGCCTAACGTGGTGGATACAAATGGTGGAAAAAAAGGAGATGATAAGAATGGAAGTGAACTTGAACCCGAAGAAATAGGAGCTGGTCAATCTTCATCATCATCATCTGGAGGCGCTGGCACTTTGGGTGGTAAAGGACTCCCCTCGAAACAAACTTCCAAGAGTAATGAACCCTCCAACGGCACGCCGACACAAGAAGAGGATGCAGGAAATCATCGAATTACACCTCACAGTCGTGATGCAGAGGCGGAAGAAGAACACGAAGTAAAAAAAGAAAACTTAAGTCATGAGGCACCAACAGAGACACGTGGAAGTCCAGCCAACGACGCAGGAATACAAACGGCAACACCATCGCCACCACCAGCAACAATGAATGAACCGTCCAGCACTGAGGATTTACCACCCGTGCAAGCGCTACAACGCGTCCAAGACGACCATGCGGAATCAAGGCCACCATCACACACGGCAAACGGTGATGCCGCCAATAATGAAGCTGACAATAGCACTGAAGAGGGCATCCCCAACAATGATCCAGCAGCTGATGGTGCAGGGACAGCAGAGGGTAAACAAAATGAAAATAAAGAAGCCAATCCGAAAGAAACACCAGTCGAAGCCACAGCCACGAAAAATACAACGGCGACGACTGGCGACAGTGACGGCGGCACCGCGGTCTCCCACACCACCTCCCCTCTTTTGCTTCTTCCTGTTATTGCGTGTGCGGCTGCGGCTGCTGTGGTGGTCGCGTGAGAGTGAGGGAGAGAGAGCCGTGCACCGCCCGCACACACACTCGTCCTTCACTCACACTCTGTGTGTGTCCCCTTGCATGGACTCTCGCCCTCACCTCACCCCACGAAGCACACACATAATGTGCCCATTGTATATATTGCATGCACACCCATGCAGGCCCGTTGGTGCACTCTTTTGCACGACACGCACCGCTGCCGTCCTGCCTGGCTGCATGGGCGGAGCACCGTAACTGTTTCTGTTTTGTTTTTATTGCATTGAGTGGGCGACCTCTCTCTCTCTCTCTCTCTTCCTGTGTGTGTGTTTTGCTTTACGGGAGCAATGAGAGTGTGTGCGCTGGTCGTCCCACGCTTCGGCTTTTTGTTTTGTTTTTCATTGTTTTGTGGTTGAGAGCACCCATTCCGCGGGCTGCGTGTGTGTGTTTGTGTGTGATGATATGAGTAATTTGCCTGTGTGCTATCTGCCTCTCTCTGCCGTTGCTTTTTTCTGACTCTCTTGTGGCGCACAGCTGCTCTGCAATTATAGGCGCTGCCAAACACAAAAGCACACACAAATGCACACACACGCCATGCCGCACACAAGTGGGCTGTCCCTGCACTGCTAGAGGAGCTCTCGGCGCGCTTTGGAATGTCGCAGCGGGCACCGTTGGACTCGGTGCATTGGCGCCTGTGGCTGCCTATGGCGACGACCCGATCCGCTCTGTTGGAAAAGCCGGCGTGGTCGTGGGGCGGCGGGAGAGCAACGGCGGACACGGTGACCTCTACGCAGTGAGTTCACAGTAACTTCCTTGGCCAGTGGCAGTGCGGATGGAACTGTCATAATGATCGCACCGCCGGCATTCTTGTTGTCAAGTTCCCCGAAATGAGAGCGGTGAAAGAAGGTCCGTCCGCATGACGCTTTGCATCTCCGCCTCAGGGCTGCGCATGGCAATTTGGGTTGCCGTGCGGTGATGCCACAGGGTATGATCTGCTGGGAGAGCGCGCTGTGCGATGCTCCTGCACCTGTGACTGGTGCTGTGCCGTTGGCGGATGTTGAGTGGCCGTTCACACAAATATTGCGACACCACGAGGAGAGCAGACCAAACACTCCGCGTGCAGGGAGCGTTGCGGCTGGTGAGGACTCTGTGCGACGGTGATGAATGCTCAGTCGACGACGGATTGACGGATTGTCCCTTTGATTTAGTCGGTGCGCATGCGGTGTGTATGGCCGCCACTGTGGTTTCCCGTTACTCCGCTGCTTGTGCCGCTTTCTGACGCACCACTGGCAATAAATCGTTTTATTTCTTTTCTTTCTCTTTTTCCTTTGTCTCTCCTCCCGCATCCACGCTGCACTGCTACTGCTGCTGCTCACACGAAACCAAGAAATGCATTTTTTTCAGGCCATGCGCCAGCCTCGCCATGCCACGCCGCCACTTCCATTGCTGGTGTTGCTGCTGACGTGCTGCGCCAGTGGGTGCGTTGCCGCTGTACTCGCCACACAATACCGCTGTGGGTTTGAAGTGATGATGAGGAGGAACGGCCCGCTGTTGACTGCGGTGGTGCGTGAGGTGCCGCGCAAGGGACAGGGCGCGATGCAGGCGTACACCGTCGCCACACAGGATGACGACAGTGGCTGGGAGCCGATCCGCATGGCGGTTTACACGGAGGATCTGGAGAGGCACGAACAAGAGGAAGTACTGCGAAGAGGGAGAGGATGAGTGCTACAATGCGTTGGGGCAAAGGGTGTCATGCAAAGCAGAGCATTTCTTGACGGAAGAAAAGACACAATTGTACACTGGAAATATTCTCCCTGGTGCCGTCAAACTCCACACTGAGCGGCTAATTGTGAAATCCACAGGCGGGACGATAACTGTACCGAGGGCTATGAATGGACCGTGCAGCCACTTTACGGTTCCTACCAGGCACAAGAGTGACTGTGTGCCGAATGCAGATTTTATCATCTGCGCTACTGCTAGGCCATCAGGCACGGATAGCAGGGCTGTGTGGGCGGCCGCGTGTAACACATGGGGAGATCTTCGCCCCTCCATTGGCGCCATGAACTTTGATCCAAAGTACATGACTGACACGGCGTGGAGCGTTCGCGTTGCCGCACACGAAATTGCGCATGCTCTTGGGTTCAGTAAAGATAGTATTGAAGGAAACAGCATCGAAACTACAAGGAAAATTGTGCGTGGGAAGCACCGCAGGATGGTGGCAGGGAAGCACGTTCGGGAGAAGACGAAAGCGCACTTTGGTTGTGAGTCTCTCGAGGGCATGGAGCTGGAGGACGAAGGTAGCACTCGGGAAAAAGAGATCCCTCACTGGAAGGGACGCCACGCGCGGGACGAGCTGATGGCTCCCACAGTTGGTGCCGGCTACTACACGGCACTGACGATGGCGGTGTTCGCGGATATGGGATACTACCGCGTGAATTGGAGCATGGCGGAGCCGATGAGCTGGGGCAGAAGCTCTGGCTGCGACTTCCTGGTCAACAAGTGCAATACAACCGATAGTCTTGCCGCCAAGTATCCTCACATGTTCTGCGATGCTAAAGACACAGAGACGCTTCGCTGCACCTCCGACCGCCGTCACGTTGGGACGTGCACCGCAAGCATTGTTGAAGACAAGGGGATTCCTGCGGATAAGGACGTTTGCCCTGTTGTATCTTCGGAATTTCACGAAATATCGTCTGGGACAACGTACAGGACGTGCTCGGACGAAAATGTGGATTATCTCCGTGGGTCGCTGACTGGCGGTGGCTCGTGGTGCCTGGACGCGGAATTACTGGAGACGAAGGACGATGATGGCCATAAAAGCGTTAAGGGAGTGTGCGCGCAGGTGTTGTGTGATGGGGGCACAGTGAAGGTGAAGTACCTCGGCAGCAGTGTTTTTCAGCCTTGCCCTGAGGACACTGACATCCCAGTGACGTTGAAATATTTTCAGAAAGATGGGAAAATCAATTGCCCCACGTACGGCGAGGTGTGCACCATTGCCGCGAAAGGCAGCAGTC
>NW_001849388.1:42381-55403 GCF_000209065.1 Trypanosoma cruzi
TCTTGTCATTCCGAGTGCGTTGGTGGGTGGACATGGTGACGAGCAAGAGGAGGAAGCAGAAGAGTCTGCGGTTGCTTCAGGGTCGCCTTCTCCGGAGGATACTCGTCCACAGTTGTCTCCTGTGGCGTCTGGTGCCTCCATTGAAAAGGAGCCTCCCGGTGCTTCGGCTGCGGGTGTCGCTGGTGGTGGCCTTCATGCCGGTCCGAGGGGTGATCCGGGGGTGCGGACCGAAAGTGAGGACAACACTCAGCGGCGAGGGAGGAGATATGGCAGTGGAAGCGACGGAGCCAACAGAGCCTCCGGCCCGACGCTTTTTTTTTTCGCCATCACCCGGCGAGGACGTTGCAGGAGCGGAGGGCGACCCGCGGGCGGATTGCCCAGCGGTGGTTCCCAGTGCTTCCGCGCCTGCCACTCCGATTCCGTCCGTCAACGGCGTCGATTTTCAGGCGATACCCGATGCGTTGGTACAGCAGGCCGACAGTGATGGCGGTGTGGCAGATGCTACTGCTGGCCTCATTCCCTTTGTGTTTCTTGTTGTGGTCGCTGCGGCGGTAGTGGTGGTGCCTCTTTGAGCGGCCGCGGCGGCTGGGCGCAATCAAACTGCGGCAGGGCGACAGTATTTACTTGGCAGATTGACCCCGCACTCAAGATGTGCAAAACCGTAGCAATAACACTATAATACACTCACCGCATTCCCCGTTTCCTTTGCTTGCGGGTGATGGGCAAAATGACCGGTCTTTTATTGCATTGTTTGTTATTCTGGGAAAAGGTGTTTTTGTTTTATTGCTAGGAGGGTTTAGCTTCCGTGAAAACTGTGTGTGAACGAAGTAACATGGAAAGAAAAGACATTTCCCAGCACCACATGTATACACTCCTTTTTTGATGCGATTGGGACGAGGGGAAACCACCGTGCTCTAATCATGAGTAAAAAGTAAAGGAAATGTTCTCCAATGGAGGCGGGGTCGTGCCAGTAGCTGTTTCTCTGAAGGACAGGAACGGCTGCCTCTGCCTCCGTAATTGGTGCATGCGGCTTTATCTTTTACACTTTTGCTTGTTTTTGTGACTTTGCTTTTTTTTTTTTTTGTGTGTGTGTGCGTCATTGCGAGAATGTGGACCTCAAATAATTTCTGTGCTTCGGCTTTTAATCTGCATGCGCCCTTTTTTTTTTTGCATTCCCGATTTTTTGCATCACTTTTTGATTGGCTGTGTGTATTTCGGGTGCTTTGCTGCACTGTGGGTAGTGTGTCTTAATTCCTTCTGTCCCTGCTGTTCTGATTGTGAAAACACGCTGTGGGTCAGGGTGCATGGCTCCGTGGTTGCGGCACTATTTGTTGTGTTTGCGTTGGGGCAGCCCCGACAAGACTGCCAACGTGTGGCTCTTGGGTGTCTCGTTGGGCTCATTTTCGTCTCCTGCGCGATGGACTCCCGTCTTCGGCGCACCCTTTCGTGCAGTGGCGTCAGCGCAAAAAGGTGGCAGTTTTGTTGTTGTTGCAGCTTCAGCTGTTCGGTTTTTCCCTCTGGTATTGTGAGGTGCAGGTGTCGGAGGTGGCGGCAATGTGCCGAAGATAAGGAAGGAGGAGGATGGTGCGTGCGTACGTGCGTGCGGGAGGGCCCTGCGGTGTTGGGGCGGTGCGCACTGTTTGCGGGCTTGATGCGCCCCTTTGGTGCATGGCGTGTCTTGGTGTGTCCCTCTTGCCGTGTGTGGTGCCAGCCGGCTCTTCACGATTGTGGCAATGGCGTGTTGACAGCTGTGTTTGGGTTGGCGTTGGCGGTCCCACCCTCTGGGGCTACGAGGGCGTATGCGTCACAATGAGCGACACCAATCGCGCACGACGCCTGGTCTGCAAGCAAGTGACGCACCGATTGCCGACGCGGCGCGGCCCTCTTGCCTTTTTCGTCCCTCTGGTAGCCTACAGTCTGATGTCTAGCCGTAGTGGTCTCCTCTTTTCTCACTCCTTTTCTGTGTGACCGCATGCACTGACCACAACAATTGTACAATATAATTCTTAAAGAGTGCAGGGCTGTGCGTGTGTGTGTGCCTGCTGCCGTGGATTGGAGTGTGTGTCGTGCGTGGTGTGCGGCGTACGGTGCATGCCTGGCCGCTGCCCTCTCCTCATGTGGTGTGCCCTCTGTGTGTGTCTGCCGCACCTCTCTTCTCCCCTGTTGCTCTCCATGTCCCTCACTGTGCAGATCAGCTCCACACCACTGAACGACCACACTCACGATTATGATGTGCCGTCTGCTGTGCGCCCTGTTGGTGCTCGCCCTGTGCTGCTGCCTGTCCGTGTGCGCGGTAGACACTGCCCCGACTGAACCTCAAATTGAGGGAAAAGGCGCCAGCCTGCCGTCCACTACATCTGAGACTAAGCCTAAGACTCAAGATGCTGCCGAAGCAACTCAATTGCGCTCTCCAGAAGAAGACACTATTCTGGATCCGGAGAATCAAGTTGATGCGAGGGGAAAGGACACCAGTCCGCCGTCCGCTGCAGCAGAGGGAGCACTTCGAAGTAACGGTGAGTCAGGTTCACGGAGCCAGGAGTCCGGTGCGGCGCAGGGAAACACCGCCAGTTCATTACCCCCTGCACCAGCCACTGAGCCTAGCAAGAAAACTGAGACGGATCCGGGGGATAAAGATAATTCTGAAAAGATTGTGACGCCTGAGGATACCTTCGAGACGACGACGACCACTACAACAAAAGCACCAGCCACGACCACGACCACTGCGCCAGAGGCACCAAGTAATATGACCAGGAATACAGTGGCGCCAACTACGACGACCACCCGCGCACCGTCACGTCTTCGCGAAATCGACGGCAGCCTCAGCAGCTCTGCGTGGGTGTGTGCCCCGCTGCTGCTCGCCGTATCCACGCTGGCGTACACCACCCTTTGCTGAAGAGGTGTATGCGGGCTGTGCGTGCCAGCATTCAACCACGGGGATTTGTGCGCGTCTACTGTGGTGCGATGTATAAAGTATGAGTAATTATGATGATCTTTTTTTGCTTTATTTGCTTCAGCTGCCGTACTGTGTGCTCCGCGTTTTTCCCACAACCGCCACGTTGAACGCATTCCGGACATAATCATATGCATGCGCAGCGGAGCCTTGGGTTTGTTTTTTTGTTTTTTATAACTTCTGATTTGCGGGGCGGTGTGTTTTTGCAATTGCACTGATTCCATCTTCTCTATAGTGTGTGCAAGCTGCTGGCGTTTGTTGCTGTGCGGTGGCTGGGTGTGGTGTAGCGGTGGTTTTTCTTTTGTTGCTTCGGCTCTGCGTTGACGTGTTGTTAGTTTGTGCTGAAGGCTACACGTAACTGACAGGAGTGATGATGGCGATGATGATGACTGGCCGTGTGCTGCTGGTGTGTGCCCTCTGCGTGCTGTGGTGCGGTGCGGTTTTTGGACGCGCGATGGACGATTACTGCAGTGAGGGTGGAGGGAACGGTTTGAGGCACACGAGTAATGGTGGAGATGACGGCGTGTCTCTAAAGGCGGACTGCGAGGTGTTATCCACTCGAATGGCATTAATAAAGGCGGTTGAAGCTGCGGATGAACAAGAAATGGGTGTTACAGGCCCATCTCACGATACCGGGGAACCACTGCAGAATGATACGAAGGGCAGTGCAGCGCCTGGTCCAGGAGGAGGTATTGTCGCAGGTCAGCCAGAAGCATCACCGCCGAAGCCCAAAGGATCAGGTACAGAAGGACAGCAGGGAAAACCAGAAGGGTTGGATCCAAATGGAGGAAAGGAAGTAGATAAGAGGGATCACACGGACGGTAAAACAACCGAGCCCCAACACCAAAGCGTTGATCAATCATCTTCTTCCTCTTCTTCATCTGGCAGCCCTGGCACTCAGAGCGGTGAAGAACACAACTTGGAGAATAATTCCAAGAGTAATGAACCCTCCGATGATTCACCGGAAGATGACGAAAGTGATCCTCTTAGCCAATCCGACAGTCGTGAAGAGAAGGCGGAAGAAGAACCAAAAAAAACAGGAGACAAAAAAAACTTAAGTCATGAGGCACCAACAGAGACACGTGGAAGTCCAGCCAACGACGCAGGAATACAAACGGCAACACCATCGCCACCACCAGCAACAATGAATGGACCGTCCAGCACTGAGGATTTACCACCCGTGCAAGCGCCACAACGCGTCCAAGACGACAATGCAGAATCAAGGCCACCATCACACACGGCAAACGGTGATGCCGCCAATAATGAAGCTGACAATAGCACTGAAGAGCGCATGCCCAACAATGATCCAGCAGCTGATGGTGCAGGGACAGCAGAAGAAAAACAAAATGAAAGTAAAGAAGCCAATCCAAAAGAAAAACCAGTCGAAGCCACAGCCATGAAAAATGACACGGCGACGACTGGCGACAGTGACGGCAGCACCGCGGCCTTCCACACCACCTCCCCTCTTTTGCTTCTTCTTGTTGTTGCGTGTACGGCTGCTGCTGCTGTGGTGGCCGCGTGAGAGTGAGGGAGAGAGAGCCGTGCACCGCCCGCACACACACTCGTCTTTCCCTCACTCTCTCTGTGTGTGTCCCCTTGCATGGACTCTCGCCCTCACCTCATCCCACGAAGCACGCACATAATGTGCCCATTGTATATATTGCATGCACACCCATGCAGGCCCGTTGGTGCTCTCTTTTGCACGACACGCACCGCTGCCGTCCTGCCTGGCTGCATGGGCGGAGCACCGTAACTGTTTCTGTTTTGTTTTCATTGCATTGAGTGGGCGACCTCTCTCTCTCTCCCTGTGTGTGTGTTTTGCTTTACGGGAGCAATGAGAGTGTGTGCGCTGGTCGTCCCACGCTTCGGCTTTTTGTTTTGTTTTTCATTGTTTTGTGGTTGAGAGCACCCATTCCGCGGGCTGCGTGTTTGTATGTGATGATATGAGTAATTTGCGTGTGTGCTATCTGCCTCTCTCTGCCGTTGCTTTCTTCTGACTCTCTTGTACCGTATTGATGCTCTTTAATTATATACGCTGACAAGCACACAACCACATATACACCATTTCGCTCACATTGTGGAGCGGTGTAAACGCTGAGAACGCACACATGCAAAAGATTTTGGCTGCGGCGGCCCTCGCGAGGAGGGAGGATGTGAGCCCTTCATATGCCTTCACGACGTGCTGCTGGTGTGATGTTGGCGGCGTGCAATCAGTGAGTGTTGTTGAGGCTGCCTTGGGCGAGTGTGGATTGATTCCCTCTTAGCAGCTGCACGTGCCGAAGTGTCTCTCTTGCTGTGAACTTGCCGACGGGGTATTCTTTGCCTGTGCGGGGCGATGTGCGCCTGTGGCGGTTGAGGAGCGGGTGTGCTAGAGGAGACAGCAATAAAAGGACTGGCGGCAGCGCGCGGGTGCTGCGAAGGGTCGTTGTGCTCTTTTGCATTCCGCCGGTTGCTTTGCTGGGTATGGGTGTCGCTCGGTGCGTGCTGACGCGTGGCAGAAGCACCCGCTGTGGCTCTTACTGCTATTGGTGGCAGTCGCTGTGTGTTATCGGTGCACTGTTCTTCCTTCTCATTCAGTGCGTCTGTGTGCATGAGTTGTTGTTGTTGGGAATGACTGCGGCGGGGATGACGGTGCCGCCTACTGTAGGTGTCGGTGCTTATTCTTTCATCCCTTTTTATTAGCCTGTTTTTCCTCATTTCTTTCATTCTCTTACGAAGAAAGCAAACAAGCACTAAACGCTACTGTGAAATTGTAAGGCACTGAAAGGACCAACAGCACACACACACCGCCCACACACACATATTTATATGCTCTCACGTGTTTCTGCAGCTGTCATGGCACTCCGCACACACAACCGTCGCCGCGTGACCGGATCCAGCGGAAGGAGGAGGGAAGGAAGAGAGAGTGAGCCGCAGAGGCCCAACATGTCCCGGCATCTCTTCTGCTCTGCGGTGCTGCTCCTCCTCGTCGTGATGATGTGCTGCAACACTGGAAGAGCTGCGCAAGCTGATGAGCCAACGTCAGATCAGGGATCTTCACTGGGAAAACATTTTGTTTGGAGAGATAAGAAAGAAGAAGAAACAGTGAGTTTGCTCTATGCTCCCAGTCTTGTTGAGGTGAATGGTAAAGTGTTTGCCGTTGCCGAGGCGCTGTGCAAGAAGAAGAATGAAGTTGGAGGAGACTATTACTTTACTGAGATTGCCTCGGAGCTCCTTGAGTTGAGTGGTGAAAACCTAAAAATGTTGGGTGGACGTAATTTGAGGACAAAGGCACTGGAGAAATGTTCTTCCGAAGAAGGCAAATGCCCCTCTCAGTCAACGAATCGCGCTGGTTCCAAAAATTTCCACAGCGTATATGTGAGCCTGCCAACAACAGTTGTGAAGGGAAGTGATATTTACATGCTTGTTGGAACTTACATCAGGGAAAATGTCGCTGTTTGTCAGGGTGGGGCTGGCGCGGATTCATGGGGTCTTTTGCTGGTAAAGGGGAATGTCAGTGAAGAACAGGACAAAGGAATTGTTTGGGAAGATACTGACGGTCTCCCGTGCACTTCGTTTGTAGAACTTTACGAATCCTGGCCACAGCTCATTGGAAGCGGTGGATCGGGTATTAAGATGGATGACGATACGCTTGTGTTCCCGTTGGAAGCCGTGAAGGAGGACGGCACTGAAAGTGAAGAAGAGAAAAGAAAGAATAACAACGTTTCTCTGATCTTATACTCCTCCAAGGATACTAATACTTGGACGCTGTCGAAGGGGATGTCTGCCTATGGCTGCAGTGATCCCTCCGTCGTGGAGCGGGAGAAGGGAAAACTCATGATGATGACTGCGTGTGATGATGGCCGCCGCAGGGTGTACGAGTCCGGTGACAAGGGGGATTCGTGGACGGAGGCACTCGGGACACTCTCGCGCGTGTGGGGCAACAACCAAAAGCGACATGAGAAGGGCGTTAGAAGCGGGTTCATCACAGCGACGATTGACGGTGTTGAAGATAAGAGAAATGTGATGCTTGTCACTCTGCCGGTATATTCCGAGGGGGACAGTAAAAAAGACAATGGAAAGGGTGAACTCCATCTTTGGCTGACGGACAATACGCACATTGTTGATATTGGGCCGGTATCCGATGATGACGCTGCCGCCAGCTCCCTGCTGTACAAAAGTGGAACTAATAATAATAATAAGGATGAGTTGATTGCGCTGTACGAGAAGAAGAAGGACGATGGGTACAGTCAATCATCCGGTGTGGTCTCCGTGGTTCTGACTGAGCAGCTGCAGCGTGTGAAGGATGTGCTGGCGACCTGGAAGGAAGTGGACGACCGTGTCTCCAAGCTGTGCACTCCTTCAAATACTGAGAAGGATCGTCCAACTAGCACTCCCTGCAGCACTACTGATACGATCACAGCTGGGCTGGTTGGCTTTTTGTCCGGCAACTTCTCTGATGGCAAATGGAGGGACGAGTACCTCGGGGTGAACGCCACAGTAACTGGTCCTGCAAAAAAGACAGAGCCTTCCGATGGCGTGACATTTAAAGGACGTGGTGCAGGGGCGGAGTGGCCCGTTGGCAAGCAGGGGGAGAATCAGCTGTACCACTTTGCAAACTACAACTTCACTCTTCTGGCGACGGTGTCCATCGACGGTGAGCCGAAGAGTGGCAGCGTCCCTTTGATGGGTGTGCGTGCGGGCAGTGACGGAGTAACCAAACTTGTGGAGTTGTCGTACGGCAGCGGAAAGAAGTGGCGGGCGCTGTGCGGTGACAGAACAACCGCGGAGCACAGCAGCACTTGGGAGGCAGAGAAAACGTACCAAGTGGCCATTGTGTTACAGAACGGCGCCCAGGGCTCCGTGTACGTCGATGGTCAGCGTGTGTGTGAGAGTGTGCAAAGTAAATTGGAAAATACAGAATCGAAAGGGATTTCTCACTTCTACATTGGAGGGGATGGAGGCAATGCAGAGAACACAGCGGGTGACGAAGATGTGTCTGTGACCGTGTCGAACGTCCTATTGTACAACCGTCCGTTGACATTTACTGGTGGGAGTGCCGATTTGGAAGAAGCAACGGGTGATGGCGGCACTGTGCGTGGGAGCGGACTGCTGCCGTCGCTTCTTCTGTTGTTGGGACTGTGGGGGTTTGCGGCTCTGTGAGGAGTGACCGGCTGCCGCGTGGGACACTTGCGCCCTCCCGAGCACAAAAATAATATTCCCATAGGAACAAATTTATTTCATAAAATCCTTTTTTTTTTGTGAGTATTTTAATTTCTTTTTGCTGTTTGCTTCTTTTTTTACTTTTTTCATTTTTTTCTTTAATCTCTCACTCCCCCATTCCTCTTTTTTTTTTTTTTTTTGCTTTTGGGGCAATCACCATGGACGTTTTTTCTTTTCTACTTTTCCCTCTTTCAATTGTTTCTTGCTGCACTCTTCCTGTGAGGGGTGCCGTGTGTTTCCGCCCAACTGCTCCACTCGCACACCCACCGACACGCTCATGACGACGGCCCTGTGCGCCTCGCCTGCTGCACGCATGAGGAGGGGCCGCGACGAACGGCGCGCTGAGGGAGCCGTGACGTGTGGGCGTGCGACGAGGGCCTGTGGGGCGGAGCACACATTTCTTTCCCTCTTGTTTTGTTTTGTTTTCTTGCGGCCAGGGCGGGCAGACACCCGCAGCGCCACACACACAACCAGACTCTGCCGCCATGTTTTTCTTCTGTTTTGTTTTCGTTTCTTTTTTTTTTTTGTGGATGTGAGTGCGTCGCCACCGTGTGTGATTGTTGAGGTTGTTGGGGCCGTACCGCATGTACCGCTGCCATCCAGCTGTGCCTCTTGCCTTCCTGATGTGCCTCCCTGTGCTCCTTCCTTTTTTTTCCGTTTCTCCAGCACACACACATAAGTATTTGCACAGTGGTCTGCATGAATGCCATTGGCGACAGCGGGGCGTGGGCTTGCGTCCCGTGCTGAAATGATGACGCGGCTGCACTATGCCCGCCGTGTGTGAAGGTGTTGCCTGCTCTTGTGACCATTCTCACCTCTGTTTTTGCACTTCCGGTTGCGGGCGTTGCTCGTTGTGTGCTGGCGCGTGACGGACGGTGCCACGATGGCCTCCTCTGGCGATGACAGTCGCTGTGCTCTCGGCGCTCATCCACACACTCTTTATTGTCTCTCTGTGGGAGTGATTGTGGCAGGGCATTGCTGCGAGCGTGATGGGGACACGACGGCGCCACCCCTCGAGAAGGTCACACGCTCTGTTGGTTGTGGAGCGGTGAGGCGGTTTGCCTGCAGCCCGACTGACAGAACCGCACAGTCGTTTCATTGCTGTCACTCCGTCGGCATCACCCGCTGCGGTGGTGTCCGCAAGAGCCGCAGCCCCGATGAGGATGGCCTCGTAGTTATCTGGCAGCTCAGAACTTCAGGCCCTTCGCCCTTCAGGATTGCTCTTGCTGCTCGACTGGCGCAGCACCAGCCCTACATGGCTCTCCTGCATGAGTGCAGGCACCAGAGTGCCCCAGCGACGAGGCTCGTTGGCTGCACCGACATCCACCAGGCCTGCAGTGGGCGTGCCGGTGGCGTGGTCATCTTGGTGCGCCACACCTTGCCGTGCGAGCGCCTGTCGCTGCTGGCACCAACTGCGTGGAGACAACCGTCTTCCGCGTGTGCCCACCGGCCTGCTCCAGCATGTACGTGGTGAACCTCTGCAACCTCCCCACGGCAATGGCTCACGTTGCGAGCAACATTCGTCGCCCTGCTCCTGCAGAGCCCATTGCTGGCGTCCTGAATTCACATCATGAGCTGCGGGACGGTTGCTCACCATCAACGACGGCAGTAGAGGACCTCGCCGCCACCCCAAGCGGCATGGAGATTGAGCTATCCGACGACCCGGCACAGGCAACGCGGATCAGCGGCCGCAGCTTCTCGTTTCCCGACGTGACTGCGCAACGCGTACTGCGTGTCTCCCACTGGACGTCCACCCGTTTACATGGACTCGGACCACCATCTGCCATGCCACACTGCAGGGACGAAGGACGGCATCCCGCGACAGGCAGGCATGCTGCCACGACGGAAACATGTCGCCGTTGTCCTGCGTGAAGCTGACTGTGATGCTTCCACCTCGGCGTGTGGAACACCTCTGGCCACTGTGACCAAATGGTTGGAGATGCACCGAGGCACCGTACGAGCGGCGGCCGTGACAGTCCCACAGGAATCTGGACGGACGGAATGTAGCAGGCCGAGTGTGTTGCAGCGGCAGCCTGCCACGAGCTGAAATGCTCCGCAAACGGAAGGACCGCAATCATGCCCTCCACTGTGGCTTCTCCATGCTGCCAGTGGTCCGTGCGAAACAGCTTGGTGCCCTCTTGATCCAAGGCCTTTGATACCCTGAGGCATGGTGGCGCCACGTCCCTGCCCTCTGGGATCGGCTGTGCTGCGGTGCTGTTGGGACCGCGTCTGTGCTCTGCCTCCGTTGGAACCTCTTCCCGACGTGAGCACCGCCACTCCTTGCCGACAAACAAGCGGCTGATTGACGTCCTCCTGCCCACTCCTCGGCAGACCGGCACGCGCCCTGCAGATCACAAGCAACCCTTTATGTCGGTGGTGCTGCCCTCCCACACTGAAGAGGCAGGACCACCTCGACCTCCTCCGGAACCTCCACCTGGCGTGTCGACGGCACCTCCTCGTAGAATGACGAGCAGCAGATCAACGTCGCCCTCCCCAAGCTGCAGCAGCGTCTTCTCGTCCGTCCACAATATGAAGGCACACGCCCGACGCACTAACTCTGGCACTCCAATCGTTGCAGAAGGCCTCACATGTGGATTCTGCGACAGCTCCACGGTCTTCCCAACAAGTGCCTCACGCGCAGATCACTACCGAAAATGTCAAGCGTATCAACGAGCAAAAGACGGACAACGCACCTCTGCAAGCTCCAATGACAGCCGTAGCCCTTCAGCCACTCCTCTGCCGCAACCCCCACCAGCCGCTGAGCCCCGACAATCCACGGGAGGCCCTGCCGCACACGCTGTGGGAATGCCGCCGTCCTCGACAACTCAGCATCCGACTATTGGGAACACCACCTCTCGCACGACAGCATCGTTCAGAAAGAAGGAAAAACTGGCCACATCGCCACGGACAGCCCGCAGGCCATTAAAGAACAGTGGCCGCAAAGTATAACAAAACAAATACCTCCCTTTTCTCAGCATAGAAAAACGTCACCTTCACACTCTCAATTGCCCCAATGAATTCATTGCGTAATACCGCTCTGAGCTGCAATACTTCCTGGTATCATCCATGTCCCTTGTCGACACATTGATGCGGGTGGGCGCCAGTCAATTCCTCCCAATGACGGTGCATGTCTGCGACGCACCCTCAGATCCAAAAGGCACGTCCCTCACCACAGCCGGGATCGACTTCTCCCTGTGGGCACGCATCGCTTTGTCCGAGAAGCAGGAGTACGTCAGGCTGGCAGCAAAGCACCCTCCGGCACAACACATCAAAAACATCATCACAAACAGAAGCACCAGCAGCGATGTAGACAGCGGGGTGATGTGGACCAACGGACACATGCTTTACGTAAAAGAAAATACTTCATGGCTTGAAAAGAATAGGAAACACTCACAATATCTCAAAAGAAAAAAAAATACAAAAAAAGAATTTAGGCGTCCGCAGTCAACTCAGACCACCAATTCGAAAACACGGCTAATGGGTGCACTCGACCACAACACAAGTAAATAAAACAAAACAAAAAGCCGAAGCGTGGGACGACCAGCGCACACACTCTCATTGCTCCCGTAAGGCAAAACACACACACAGGGAGAGAGAGAGAGAGGTCGCCCACTCAATGCAATAAAAACAAAACAGAAACAGTTACGGTGCTCCGCCCATGCAGCCAGGCAGGACGGCAGCGGTGCGTGTCGTGCAAAAGAGAGCACCAACGGGCCTGCATGGGTGTGCATGCAATATATACAATGGGCACATTGTGTGTGTGCTTCGTGGGATGAGGTGAGGGCGAGAGTCCATGCAAGGGGACACACACAGAGAGTGAGTGAAGGACGAGTGTGTGTGCGGGCGGTGCACGGCTCTCTCTCCCTCACTCTCACGCGGCCACCACCGCAGCCGCAGCCGCACACGCAACAACAAGAAGAAGCAAAAGAGGGGAGGTGGTGTGGGAGACCGCGGTGCCGCCGTCACTGTCGACAGGCTTCGCCGTGTCACCTGTTTTCGCGTTTGTGGTTTGCGCTGTTGTGGATCCTGCACTCTGAGAGACCGTATCATATTTGTTGGCTGATGTAGCTTCACCATCGGAATTCGTTCCGGGTGGTGTGGCGCCTTCAGTGGATGGTTGGTTCGGATGATTGGTGGGCGGAGTGCCTTCTGTGCCAGCATCAGACCGCAGGGCCACGGTTGCCGCGGTACTGCTGTTGCTGTCGCCTTTCTTTGTTGCATCACCCATTTCTTCAAGTGTCGTGACTGACAATCGTGAATTTTCCTCTCCACTTGTTGAAGCGACAGCTTTCACGCCAGTTCCCTTCTTCTCTTGAATGTCTCCTACCACAGACTGTTGAGAATTCTTCGTTTCATTGCCGTTTTCGTGACGTTTCTCGTTATCAGGGCCAGCTGCAGATGTGGATGATGGAATTGCATGCGGTGAGCTGTTCGGTAATGGAGGCTGCAAAGGGCTTGACAAATCTTTTTGATTTGTATTAACTGTCAAACTGCCACTTAATGATGTTGTTATCGTTCCAACTCCATGAGTTCCATTCAATGATGGTGACTGTAAGCCCTCATTGTTACGCAACTGCGGGTCCTTTACTGAAATCAGGTGGTTTTCAGGCTTTTTTACCTCTTTACTTGTTGCATCACCCCTATTTTTTTTTCCAGCATCCTTAGCACCTTCTTCTCTTGCTTTTCCTTCCTCATCACCACCAGCACCGTCTTCGCTTCCTGCCGGAGGGTCTTTAGGAGGTGGTGAGATAACTTCTTGTTGTTGAACTTTTGGTGCTGGTGTTTCTGGGGCTGATTTTTTTGTTTCTGGCGGTTCAGAACGTGTTGAATCCTGTGAATCTCCTCCCTCCCTCTCAAGATCACCGGACAC
>NW_001849388.1:55503-74077 GCF_000209065.1 Trypanosoma cruzi
CTGGCGGCAACGTCATCATCACCGGATACCGACCCAATATCAACAATGTGCGTGTTGTCCGTCAGCCAAAGATGGAGTTCACCCTTTCCATTGCCCGTTACTTTTTTACTGTCCTCCTTGGAATATACCGGCAGAGTGACAAGCATCACATTTCTGTTACCTTCAACACCGTCAATCGTCGCCGTGATGAACCCGCTTCTAACGGCCTTCACTTCTTCACCCTTTTTGTTGCCCCACACGCGCGAGAGTGTCCCGAGTGCCTCCGTCCACGAATCCCCCTTGTCACCGGACTCGTACACCCTGCGGCGGCCATCATCACACGCAGTCATCATCATGAGTTTTTTGTCCTCCCCCCACTCCACGACGGAGGGATCACTGCAGCCACCGTCAGGAACCTCCTTCGATAGCGTCCAACTCTTAGTGTCCTTCAAGGTGTATATGAGCAACGAAACGGCCTTTTCATCGTTTTGTGCTTCACCCTTCTTCTTCGTGCCTTGCACTGGGAATAAGAGAGTTCTGTCTTTCGTCTCAATACCCGATCCACCGCCGCCAATAAACCCTGTCCACGAATCTAGTTCGCCAAAAGATGCCCGCGGGACATCGGTGGTATATTTCCATTTGATTCTTTTGCCACCGCCACTTTCGTCAGCACTAACTTCCCCTTTCAACAGCAAAAATCCCCCGTCACCGGCACCTCTATTCTCATCAGCAGCTGTAGGACTGTATTTTCCAACAAGCATGTAAATATCATTTCCCTGCATAACTGTTGTTGGTCGGCTCACATCTACTTTCTTCACCGCTGCTGAATGGTATTTTTCCAAAACTTGTGCCTTATCTTCGGCTCCATTTGACACTTCCATTGGTTTGTCAGCTTTATCTTTCGTGATAATTTGGGATGCAATGCCAGTAAAAATGTCGCTTTCACCGTTCTTTTTGCACTGCGCCTCGGCAACGGCAAATACGTCACTCCCCACTTTTAGAAGGCCGGGAACACCCAACGATTCCACAGTTACACCACCATCCTCATCCTTGACGTCCTTCCATTTATAATTTGGATCTGACGTTGGCTCATTAGCTTGTGCAGTCACAGTTCCACTGCTGCAGCACATCATCACAACAATGAGGAGCACCGCGGAAGTAAACACACGCCGAGACATGTTGGACCTCTGCGGCTCACTCTCTCTTCCTTTCCTCCTCCTTCCGCTGGATCCGGTCACGCGGCGACGGTTGTGTGTGCGGGGTGCCTTCACTGCAGCAACACGTGAGAGCATAAAAATATGTGTGTGTGGGCGGTGTGAGTGTTGTTGGTCCTTTCAGAGCCCTCGAATTTCACAGTAGCGTTTAGCGCTTGTTTGCTTTCTTCGTAAGAGAGTGACAGAAAGAAAATGGAGTGAATAAATAAACACCGCCACCCCTCCACAGTGAGTGACACCATCATCCCCACCGCAGTCACTCCCAACAACAACAAAACCTGCACAGAGACACACTGAACGAGAAGGAAGAACAGTGCACCGGGAACACACAGCGACTGCCACCACCAGCAGTAAGAGCCGCGGCGGGTGCTTCCGCCACGCGTCAGCACACACCGAGCAACGCCCACATGTACTGCCGCCAATCGTTTTACTGTTGTCTCTCCTCGCAACATCCATCGCACATAACCCCGCACAGCCGGAGAATCCTCCGTCGCTGTATGTACAGCGAGAGGAACACGTCGGCACGTGCAGCTGCTGGGCAAGAGTCCACCACAGCCGAAGTCACCCTCAATGCCACACCACGTTGGCCAACTGCTGCACGACAAGAAAATCATGTCCTTAGCACGAAACAAAACAAATCGCGATCTTCCGTCATCCCTCCTCACAAGGGCCGCCGCAGCTAAAATCCTGTACGTGCGTTCGTCCTCAGCACTCACGCCGCTCCATATCGTGTGCGGCATGGCGTGTGTGCTTCTGCTTGTGCATTTGCAAGCGCCTATAATTGCAGAGCAGCTGTGCGCCACAAGAGAGTCAGAAGAAAGCAACGGCAGAGAGAGGCAGATAGCACACATGCAAATTACTCATATCATCACACACAAACACACACACGCAGCCCGCGGAATGGGTGCTCTCAACCACAAAACAATGAAAAACAAAAAAAAGCCGAAGCGTGGGACGACCAGCGCACACACTCTCATTGCTCCCGTAAAGCAAAACACACACACAGGGAGAGAGAGAGGTCGCCCACTCAATGCAATAAAAACAAAACAGAAACAGTTACGGTGCTCCGCCCATGCAGCCAGGCAGGACGGCAGCGGTGCGTGTCGTGCAAAAGAGAGCACCAACGGGCCTGCATGGGTGTGCATGCATATATACAATGGGCAAATTATGTGTGTGCTTCGTGGGGTGAGGTGAGGGCGAGAGTCCATGCAAGGGGACACACACAGAGAGTGAGTGAAAGACGAGTGTGTGTGCGGGCGGTGCACGGCTCTCTCTCCCTCACTCTCACACGGCCACCACCGCAGCAGCAGCCGCACACGCAACAACAACAAGAAGAGGCAAAAGAGGGGAGGTGGTGTGGGAGACCGCGGTGCTGCCGTCACTGTCGCCAGGCGGTAGCGTTTCACTTGTGTTGGCGGCAGATCTGAGTGGTTTTGTTTCCTTCGTATTGTCTTCTTTATTTTCATATTGGTGTCTTTCTTCTGTCGCTGCACCACCAGCGGCTGAATCATTATTCGGAATCCCTTTATCAGTATCCGTGTCAGCGTCATCGTTGGCAGCATTACTGGCAGCCGAGATTGATGGTAGTGTCGATTCGGCATGAACGTCCGATTGTTCACCCTCTTGGTTGCCGGTGGTTGATGCAAGGCCTTCATTTCGTTGATTGCTTGTTACCTCCTCGTCGTCCAGGAGAATTTCTGTTTTTTGCACGGAAACGATAACTTCAGGGCTGGGTTTTTCAGCATTTGTTTTTGCTTTTGAATCTCCTTCTGGTTTTTCATTTTTTGTGGGTGGTGATGGTATTGCCTCTGGAGCTTCCCCTTTTTTTGTTGATGGCATTTCTGCTGCCAATCCATTTGCTGGAGTTTTGCCTCCTTGTGATTGTTTGGAATTACCTTCAGGGATGACCATTGCTTTTCCTGGCGTTGCAGTTAAAATTCCTGCTGAGCTTCCATTTTGTGCGGGTGGCGTTACTCCCGGTGGGGTTTCTTCCTGTGTTTGTGCTCCTTCAGCTGGTGGCGATGCCGTTTTTCGATCTTCTTCTGGCGTTGATGTTAATTCGGTTATCTTTCCATCCTGCTTTGGAGTTACAATGTTCTCCATTTTTTCTTTATTCCCTTTTTCTTCTTTACTTTTACTTTTTTCTGTTTCCGTTTCCACGACCGTTCTGTCGGAATTTCTTGGTTGTGTGGAGACAACTCCATCCTGCCTTTCAGAACTCTTTCCTCTTCCTGCACCCAACGATTCATTTGCGGTCTCGGACTCTTGCTGGACTGAATCCTCTGATTCCCGATGACTCCTTCCATCACCGTCTTGACGTCCAGACGGTAAACTCTCGGATCCTTCACTTTCCATTTCGACAACATCACCGGCAGCCGACACCAAAACTGCAGCACCGCACCACAGCACGCAGAGGGCACACACCAGCAGCACACGGCCAGTCATCATCATCGCCATCACTCCTGTCACTTGCGTGCAGCCTTCAGCAGAAAACAAATCCCCGTCATCGCAGAGTGAAAGCAAAAGGAAAAAGAGAAAAAAGTCACACAGTAACGCGCAGCCACCGCACAGGACAGTGACAAATACCAGCCGCAGAGCACACACCATGAGACGGAGGGAATCAGTGCAATTGCAGAACTCGAACACCGCCCTGCGAAACAGAAGTTTTAGAAAAAAGAAAAACAGAGTTGAGGGTCCGGCAGGACTCCCGGAATAAATAAATAAAATTCATTTGGCAGGACTTTCATTTCATGTGCCACGCAGCACAAAATAGACGACAGTATGTTTAAGTATATATATATATATATATATATAATGCCCGCGGTAAAAATTTAAAAAAGTAAAAAAGATTGTACTCTTCCACAAGCCCAAACACAACATTCTTCACACTTCATGCGGCATCCGACCTGTTCCTCCAATCCTCCTTTCGTGCATTCCGTGGGACGCACAGCAATGAGGCCGGCACCACGTGTGGGCAACAAACAACAAAACAAAGAGGGGAAACATGTCACTCATAACAGTGTGCAGCAATTAACCATTAAATAAAGGAACAGCAAGGATACTTATCATTCCAGGAAAACAACAAAACCAACAGTAAAACGTAAATAATAAAAGAAAACACGCATGCAACGCGGCACATGTTCTCCGTGATGAGTCGCAATTCCACACTCTTCGGCTCAGAAGAACGCCACAACTCCACACAATCCCAGAAGAAGCAGCAACGCACAATACACGCGCCCACGCACACTGCTGTCAAGAGTTAACTCTCGCAGTGTCAATTTCGCGTCGCTGCGCAGGGCAAAGCAGTCGTTGGGTCTCACACCGTTTCCGGATTACTGCGCGGTGAATTCTCGTAATTGGGGTTTTCGTGTCCAGAGGCATTGCGTTGAGTCAATCCACCCGCAACACCCTCAGCAACAAATCCACTGCCTGCAACGCCATTTTCTAAAACGAGAGATGTGTGTCCAGTGGCGCTGCGCTCATTCACCTCGTCCGTGTTATCCGCAGCAACGTGTTCCCTGCCGCCATAAGTGACAGACATGATCCCGGATGCATTCGACACCACTAATATTCTCGGACCGTTGGCAAAGGAAGGCCTCTTCTTGGATGCATTCGGGACCATCATTTCGTTCGGATTGCTGGCAAACTCAGGCCTCGTCTCGGACGTGTTGGTCGCCGTGTTGGATGCGGGACTCCGATCGACGGTCTTGGGTCCGTCAGCCGCCGCACACTGTCGCTAATCCTCGTTCTGACGTGACGGCTCAGCATTAACTTGCGGCGCAGTTGTCCCACCAGATTTTGTGTCATCCTCCTCCCTTCACAGGGTGGCGGCAACTGACAGATGCCCGTCTGGTCAGCATCGCCTCTCCGTGCAGGCGGATGGATGGTTCCATCGGGAGAAAATTGACGCCACCACAATTCATAAGGGCCGGCGTATTTGTGTGTCGTCACACTCATCGTGAAGGCAACGGTGGCCTTTTCCTCTTTCGTTGCACATCTGGCAGCACAGTTGCTACATGTGTGCACCGCATCGGCCACATGGCACACAGCACACAGCTCACCATTCCTGCCATGCATGCGCACATCAAAGCCACTGAAAGTATAATTCTCATACTGAGCCTCAGCACTGGCAGCAAAACACTTCTTCCACGCACACACACACACCCACACACACGATAGCTCGAGCTGCCGTCACTCGGAGCCCAACTCAACGCGGCCGCACGCGGTGCTCCACACCCACAGGAAAAGAGATTCGGGGTGCGCGCTCCCTCTCTCCCTTCTCCTCATGGCCACGGAAGAAGACAACAGCCGCCACACGCAACTGCCAGCATGCACTACAAAAGGTGCATTCAAATCCACTGCAATGTGCATCTTGTGTGTGTGGTTGTGTGTGCCTGCAGAAACACAAAGCAAAGAAGTAGAAAAGAGGGAGCAGAGTATGCGGAGAGACGCACAAAAATGTACAGCGGAGACGCACAACGGAAAAAACAACAAGAAGACCGCTCAAACTCATGAGTGGACTGCAGCCCAAGCAGCGGCCATTCACACAATATTTATTGAAAACAAAAAAACGTCCCCCTTCCTCTTATATAAACCCCATCACACAAAATAATTATAAATGAAAAATAAATCGTCCATTACTGTTCCACACAAAATAAGAAAAAAATCGCCTGGCAGCCGTGTGGCCACACCAAACCGTCTGTATATATTTTGCCCTCAAAAGAAAATTAAAAAGATGGTTACGTGTGCTTCAACCGTCTGACCCTCCATGTGTCCGCACATCGTTTATATTTCATGGGGTCGTCTGCGTGTTGCTGCTCCCCTCAGCCCTCTCATCGGCGCGTGAGTGCGGCCCGCAGAGCACAGTCACTCGTGTGTGTGGGAACTGAGAGGAGCACGCAGACATGAAGGGAGTCGCGTCACTCCATCGGGAGAGTGAGCGCAGCAAAAGAAAAAAAGAAATCATCGGAGGGGAGAGAAATGCTCACGAGGCCGACACCGAAGGGTGCGCCACCGCACGAAATAAACACGCAAAGCAAAACAAATCCCTAAAGAAAAACACGGCGGCAGGGTGTGGCTGTGTGTGTGTGTGGCGCTGCGGGTGTCTGCCCGCCCTGAACGCAAAGAAAACAAAACAAGAGGGAAAGAAATGTGTGCTCCGCCCCACAGGCCCTCGTCGCACGCCCACACGTCACGGCTCCCTCAGCGCGCCGTTCGTCGCGGCCCCTCCTCATGCGTGCAGCAGGCGAGGCGCACAGGGCCGTCGTCATGAGCGTGTCGGTGGGTGTGCGAGTGGAGCAGTTGGGCGGGAAACACACGGCACCCCTCACAGGAAGAGTGCAGCAAGAAACAATTAAAGAGGGAAGAGTAGAAAAGAAAAAACGTCCATAGTGATTGCCCCAAAAGCAAAAAAAAAGAAGAGAGGAATGGGGGAGTGAGAGAAAAAAAACAAAAGAAATTTAAAAGAGAGAAAAGAATTTTGAAAAAAGGACACACACATGGACTCGCGCAACAGAACGAAAAACTTAAAAACGCACAAAAAAGCAAACGGGGGGAGAAGTAAATAAAAGTTATTTGAGATAATAAATTCATTGCCAGGTGTGTGTGTCGCTGCAGGGGAGGTCGCAAGTGTTCCACGCGGCAGCCAGTCACTCCTCACAGAGCCGTAAACCCCCACAATCCCAACAGAAGCAGCGGCAGCAGCCCGCTTCTGTAAACATTGCCAGCATCACCCGCTTCTCCTCCAACGGCATGGGAGTTCGAAGCCGTGGGCACTTGCTGTGTGGTGGCAGGCTTCCCCTCCGTTGTTATTTGCTGTGCTTCACTTTCTTTTCGAGGCCGTCGCAAGGCCGCTTGTTCCTCTGGAGCTTCAGAAGGTTTCGTTGCAGGGAGGTCCACAATTTGTTCCCCTTCCACGGATGGAGAATTGGCTTCCACTGATTCCGGATCTTCCGATGATGAATCGGCATCTTCTTCCACATCGGCATTCTCACCTGAAAATGAAAACGGGCGGTTGTACAGCAGGACGTTCGTCACAGTCACAGCCACGTCTTCTTGGCCCTCTGCGCTGCCTCCGTCCCCTCCAATGTAGAAGTGTGATATCGCCTTCGATTTTGTGGTTTCCAATTCACGTTGCACATTTCCACACACACGCTGACCATCAACGTACGCAGAGCCCTGGGTGCCGTTCCGTAGCACAATGGCCACCTGGTACTGTGTTTCTGGATCCCAAGTGCTTTTTAGCTTCTTGGTTGTTCCGTCAGAGCACAGCACCCGCCACTTCTTTTCGCTGTCGTATGACAACTCCATAAGCCCTTTTTCACCACCGTCAAGACGCACACCCATCAAAGGAATGGAGTTACCTTCCTCCGGCACCTCGTGAATGGACACCGTGGCCACAAGAGTGAAGTTGTAGTTCGCAAAGTGGTACAGCTGATTCTCCCCCTGACTGCCAACGGGCCACTCCGCCCACGCTCCCTGGAACTTCACACTGCCTTCATGCAATGTTGCCTTCTTACCCCCTTCATCATTGTTCTTCACTGTGGCGTTCACCCCGAGGTACTCGTCCCTCCATGTGTTATCAGAGAAGTCGCCGGACAAAAAGCCAACCAGCCCATCCGTGATCTTAACAGTAGTGCTGCAGGCATTGCCAGCTGATTTACTCCCCACATCACTTTTAGAAGGGCACAGCTTAGAGACACGTTCGTCCACTTCCTTCCACTTCGTCAGCACCTCCTTCACCCGCTGCAGCTGCTCAGTCAGAAGCACAGACACCATACCGGGTGATGGTTTTTCCCCGTCCTTCTTCTTCTCGTACAGTGCAATCAACTCCCCTTTATTAGTATCTCCACTTCCAGCACTTTTGTACAACAGGGAGCTGGCGGCAGCGTCATCAACACCGGATACCGGCCCAATATCAACAATGTGCGTATTGTCCGTCAGCCAAAGATGGAGTTCACCCTTTTCCACATTTTCCTCGGAATACACCGGCAGAGTAAGGAGCATCACATTCCTATTATCATTATCAACGGCGTCAATAGTCGCTGTGATGAACCCGCTTCTAACGGCCTTTGCGCCCTTTTTGTTGCCCCACACGCGCGAGAGTGTCCCGAGTGCCTCCGTCCACGAATCCCCCTTGTCACCGGACTCGTACACCCTGCGGCGGCCATCATCACATGCAGTCATCATGATGAGTTTTTTGTCCTTCCATTCCACGACGGAGGGAACACTGCAGCCACCGTCAGACATCCCCTTCGACAGCTTCCAATTTATATTATCCGAGGAGGATATAATCAGCGAAACGGGCTTTCCACCCTCTTCGGTGTCGGCCTCCTTCGTCGTGCCTTCCAATGGGAACACAAGCGTACCGTCATCCATTTTAACACCCGATCCACCGCCACCGATCAGCCGCTTCAAGATACTGTGTTGGTTGCCTTTATAAGTCCACGGAATGGCGTAAGTATCGTTCCAATAAATTCTTTTACCTTTTTTATTCTCACCACTGACGTGTCCTTTCACCAGCATGAGTCCCCAGTCAACTGCCAGATCATTTTCGGCATATGCCCAACTATAGTTTCCAGCGAGCATGTAAATATCACTTCCCTTCACAACTGTTGTTGGTCGGCTCACATGTACTTTAGTCTTGCTTTGGGAAACAGCCTGACCCGCTGTACGGCAGGCGCATTTCTCTTCTTTATCGGCAGGACATTTCCCTCCTTCAAATATACATCCCTCCGGTACTTGTGTCTTCAAGTTACTCTTATCCAACTCCTCTTTTGGCTTATCATCAGTCAATGTCAACAACTCCGAGACAATCCCAGTAAAACCGCTGCCTCCCTTCGTGCACTGAGCCTCGCCAACGGCAAACACTTGACCATCATCCACCTCAACAAGACTGGGAACACGAAGCGAACTCACTGTTTCATCACCTGTTTTATCTCTCCAACCAAACGGTGACTTCGGTACAGGTTCCTGAGATAGCGGTGGCCCATCACCTTGCGCAACTCCATTGCCGCAGCACATCATCACGACGAGGAAAAGCAGCACCGCGGAAGCAAACACACGCCGGGACATGTTGGGCCTCTGCGGCTCACTCTCTCTTCCTTCCCTCCTCCTTCCGCTGGATCCGGTCACGCGGCGACGGTTGTGTGTGCGGGGTGCCTTCACAGCAGCAGCAACACGTGAGAGCATATAAATATGTGTGTGTGGGCGGTGTGTGTGTGTGCTGTTGGTCCTTTCAGTGCCTTACAATTTCACAGTAGCAATTAGCACTTGCTCGTAGCTTCCTACGTAAGAGAATGAAAACGAAACAAATAAAAGAAGAACAACAGTGAACACCGTCACCCATCCACAGTGAGTGGCATCATCATCCCCGCCGCAGTCACTCCCAACAACAACAACTGAAATGCACACAGACACACGGAACGAGAAGGAAGAACAGTGCACAGGGAACACACAGCAACTGCCATCAATAGTAAAAGCCACGGCGGGTGCTTCTGCCACGCGTCAGCGCACAGAGAGCAACGCCCACACACGCTGCCGCCAGTCGTTTTGCTGTTGTCTCTCCCGCACCATCCATCGCACATCGCCCCGCACAATCAGAGAATCCTTCGTCGGAAAATCCACGGCGAGAGAAACACGTCGGCACGTGCAGCTGGCGGGTGAGAATCGGCACTCCTCACAGGCACCCTTAATGCCACACCACGCTAGTCAACTGCTGCACGTCGACAACACCAAAACCGCAGCAAGTCCAGGGGACGCACGGCGAGCTCACACCCTCCCTCCCCGCGAGGGCCTCCGCAGCCACAATCCTGTGCGTGCGTGCATTCTCAGCGTTTTAAACACGGCATGTGTGTGTGCATGTGCTTGTGTGTTTGGCAGCGCCTATAATTGCAGAGCAGCTGTGCGGCACAAGAGAGTCAGAAGAAAGCAACGGCAGAGAGAGGCAGATAGCACACACGCAAATTACTCATATCATCACACAAAAACACACACACGCAGCCCGCGGAATGGGTGCTCTCAACCACAAAACAATGAAAAACAAAACAAAAAGCCGAAGCGTGGGACGACCAGCGCACACACTCTCATTGCTCCCGTAAAGCAAAACACACACACAGGGAGAGAGAGAGTGAGAGGTCGCCCACTCAATGCAATAAAAACAAAACAGAAACAGTTACGGTGCTCCGCCCATGCAGCCAGGCAGGACGGCAGCGGTGCGTGTCGTGCAAAAGAGTGCACCAACGGGCCTGCATGGGTGTGCATGCAATATATACAATGGGCACATTATGTGTGTGCCTCGTGGGATGAGGTGAGGGCGAGAGTCCATGCAAGGGGACACACACAGAGAGTGAGAGAAGGACGAGTGTGTGTGCGGGCGGCGCATGGCTCTCTCTCCCTCACTCTCACGCGGCCACCACCGCAGCCGCAGCCGCACACACCACGAAACAGATGGAATCAGTGCGATTGCAGAACTCGCACACCGTCCTGAAAACCACAAGATTAAAAAGCAAAAAAAAAAAAAAAAAATTAAAAAATTAAAAAAGAAAGGAAAAAAAAACAAACAAACAAACAAACACAAGAATCCAGTGTTGTGCACATGAGTGTGTCTGGGACGCGTTCAACGTGACGGATGTGGAGAAGCAACCCGGAGCACACAGCAGGGCAGCGTAAGCAAATGAAGCAAAACACAATCATTACTTTCTCTTATGATATAAATCGGACCAAAACACGCACACAAATCCCCGTGATTGAGTGCTGGCACGCACAGCCCGTTCACACCTCTTCAGCCCACAGTGGTGTACGCCAGCGCGGATACGGCGAGCAGCAGCGGGGCAAACACCCACGCAGAGCTGCTGAGGCTGCCGTCAGTTTCGCGAAGACGTGACGGTGCGCGGGTGGTCGTCGTGGTTGGCGCCCCTGTAGTCGTAGTACTTGGTGCCTCTGGCGCAGTGGTCGTCGTGGTCGTCGTTGGTCCCTTTGTTGTAGTGGTTGTTGTCGTTGTTGGTGCATACGTTGTAGTCGTCGTCGTAGTTGTCTCGGCAGGATCTTCGGCTTCCTGATTTGCTTCTTCTGCGGGTGTATTCCTGCTATTTTGTGACCCTGTCGTATCGCCACTATCTTTTATCTGTACCGCATTCTTTGCGTCTTTTGGTTGCGGTACAACATCGGTCGAACTCGGTCCCGCTCCGGCATCTCTTTCCTGTTCCGCACCAGACTCCTTACTTGGCGACCCTGCGTTACCGATCTCCTTAGGTGGTCCCTCTGGTACAAGGGACTGTGGACTGGCAGCCTTTCCAATATCTTCATCTTCAGACTTAGTCATTGATAAAGGCTGCAATAAACTGGTGCCGTTTCCCTCAGCCTCAGCCTCACGATCTTCAGCTTCAGTATGCCCAGCAGATTCTGCCACGCACACGGACGGGCAGTAGCACAGGGCAAGCAGCAACAGGGCGCACAGCAGACGGCACGTCATCATCGTGAGTGTGGTCGTTCAGTGGTGTGGAGCTGATCTGCACAGTGAGGGACATGGAGAGCAACAGGGGAGACGAGAGGTGCGGCAGACATACACAGAGGGCACACCACACGAGGAGAGGGCAGCGGCCAGGCATGCACCGTACGCCGCACAACACAGCCCTGCCGCAACACCAACACACAGATGGAAGAGGGAGAAGCAAACAGGAGCGACACACAAGGCTCCACCGCATGCACATACGGTGAGAGCGGTCCGTCGTGACTGCACCCCTCACGGAGGGTACGCGCACACACAAGAGGAGGTGCAGCGCTCACAGCAACACAAAGACAAAGTAAAAATAATAAAAAGAATAATCTCCGCACACCACTTAAATTGCTGGTCCATGGGAAGTGCAGCCAATATTCATCACAAAAACAATTCAGTTGCCTTTGGCCTTCGTTCATATTCAGCACAAGGAATGGAAGAGTGCAGGAAACTATTTATTCGTGTTTCTTTTTGGATGTTGGCAGATGTCTGCATGCGTTTTTTTTTTTTTTTTGCGGAGGATAAACCTTCATGCCTGGGTCGTGTGTTGGGGATTTCTGCAGGGTGCACAATTATTATATTTCTTTCCTCTTTTGAAGTTTGCTTGTGTTGGTGCAGCCAATAATTCGGTTTGTGTTGTTCCTGCCTTTCGCTGGTAAAGTGTTGCAATACATGCTTTTGTTTTTCCTTTCGTTGCTGTGGCACCTGATTCCTCACCGTTTATTGCGGTGGAAATGAAAATATGTGAGTGAACTCCCACACACCAGAACGCACCTTCGCTCCTATTTATTGCTGCACAGAAGGGTATGTGTGTTTGGTGGTGTCTCGTCCATATATTTTGTGGGTGTACATTCCCCAGCAGGCTGAGGGCGGGATGACGCTCCGTCGCGGTGCACTTCCCTTGCATGCCGCCCACTGTGATTCATCATGCATCACCCCCTCACATACTCCGTGGTGCCACACCGTTGATATTACTGCAGCCGCTGTGATTCCGCGTACTTCACGCATTTGATTGTGCCACAATACATCCGCTCGTGTGGCCGCTGCATCCAAACGGTGGTGCCCAACACCGTGAGCGGCAGTCCACATCTTTGCATGTCCCAACGCAGTGGTGTTTGACTGTCAGCCAGGCGTCAGACAACAAGAGAGTATTGTGCTGGCAGTACAGCACACGGAGCTGCAGTGAACGACTCGGGCGGCGACGCATCCATTTGTCGCAAGGCAGTGAAAAGGAGTCGGGCAAAATAATGCCGGCTGCATGCACGACACCATATCCACAGCCAAAGCATGCGACGTGATGTGTGTTTCACTGGTGCTGTGAAATGCCTGCAGACGACGTCACTAGTGGAGGCATGCCACCCATGATCAGCGGACAGACAATAATCGGCATGGGAGGCCACAAAAGACAGCAACGACGCAAGCAGCAGGAGCAGCTCTCTCTCTCTCTGTTGCCTCCGAGAAGTAAATATTCCACCAGCCACTGCTGACTGTGCCATCGTGACACTCCATGCACGTCGTGGCTGCGTCAACACATCCTGTTCCCTGCAGCGCCTCAAAAGATGCCTCACTCCGTCCACTAAGTGCATCGGTGTGGGCCGTGCCTGGGCTGTTCGTGAGGACCACAGCGATGTAAGGGTCACCGAGTCGCAGCATGTTTGCTGTGACGTTGTTGCATGGCACCTGCACACACACACGCAGCGCCTGCATCCCTCCCTTTTGTGTTCGCCCTCTGCCGGAGTGGCCACACACACGGGCAGCAGCAAAATCACTTCACCCTCGACGATCCAAAGTCAACACCGACATCCCTCGCGACGCAAAGATCTCAGTTGCCAGCACGGGCTTCCTGTCGCTCTGCCATCGACGCTGAAACACGGCACAGTGCACGCACTTATTTTCCTCGTGTGCAGTCAGCCGTTTGCTTCACACATTCTTCGATGGGTTGACGTCCATAAAAGCACGCCACAAAAGCCACTGTGATCGCACACGCTCTTGCGATGAGCGTCTGTGTGTGCATGGATCCGCTGCTCACACGTGCTGGCAGGCAGCCTGCAGCCGGTGCCCTCGTGCCAGTTCATCGGCTCCAGCACGGAAAAAGGAAAACGGCCTATTCCCGATGCACTTATTCCCACCAGCAGCACCAACACGCTGGTTGCCAGCCATCATTCCTCAGCACATCCAGGAATGCTGAAAAGTGACGTGGAACTGTCAGCCAGCAACGCCACAATCCCCGCACACATGTCGGCTCCACCAGAGAAGACACACAAATCACAAACAACACCCTCCACATGTCATCCGAACATCATTCCGACACACCGCGACACGCCAAACAGAAGTATTCGTCACCCCAACGCACCTCCCCACACAATCACATAGTCCATGCGCCACGCACGGCAGCAGCTCACACGCGTTCAAACAAATGTTCTTCGGATCAGTGTTATCCACGTGCTGCAGTGGGAAGTAAACAAAAGACACGAGCTGCCAAACCAGAGTGCCACGACTGGTCGAAATTCAACGTAACGCAGCCACCCAAATGAATTCAGTCCTAATGCTTTCAGCCTCCCACCTTCTCCCACAAAAGGCCCAAAAGCTGCCAATCAAACGTGACTTCCAAGAAAGTCGCTGTGCGACAAAAAGGAGAAACCGCAGTGCCTCCTGCTGTCATCCGAGATGTTGTTTGCTGATTAATGCAGACAGGCACTCACCTGCTCCTCAAAACGGCGCTGCGCAACTGCAACGCATTCTTCAGAATCGCAAGTCTCCAACCAGAACGGGAAGCTCCTACGCACCTTCGTCACACGACACAGTGCAAATGAAAAAACAATGCTTTAGTTGGACTGCGATGCGGACCGTGCCACGCCGCCGTCAGCTGCGGCTGGGTGCAGAGGCTGGTGCGTCCCAGCACACCACGCGATTCCTTCTGGTTGGGTGCGTCCACAGTGCGTTGCACCACGGCGGCGAGGCAATCGCACCGTGTCCGGCCCCCACTCACCTCCACGGCCTGGAAGTGCGGCACCGCGACAGCTGCACGGCATCTCTTGGCCCACGCGCAGCAAAGAAGGATACTTCTGTCCACCTGGCAGCCAATCCAGCACCGCTGCGGAGGATCATTGGTTTCCGCGCACCACACAGCACGAACGCCTCACACTTCCCCGTTATATTGAGGACGTGCGTGGCGCAATCTGATTGGAGGCCATGCCGCCGTCCATGCATGAAAAGCGGCGACATCGATCCCACTTCCGAGAGATGCTGTTACTAATGGATTAGAACGCGCATGTAATACTATTGGGATACCCCACAGCCACAATCGCGCTCCTCCTATTCAACATCGAATTTTCCCCTGAGACACTGTGAGTTGCAATAAAGTGGAATTTAGTCAGCCAGTCTTTGCCCAAGACGCCTCTGACGATGTCAAGCGCACGGCTTTTGATTCTATTTACTCCTCTCTAGGAGATTTTGATTTTGAATTATTGACAGACGTTTCTTCATCTCTCGCCGAACTCGCATCTGGATCCGCTGCACTATTGTATGGCTCCACCACGACAAATGATCTCCCTGTGGAGGTCCATCGTACAGCAGCTGGCAGGCTCGCACGCTCATATAGAGCAGAGTGCCTTGCCACTGAAAATGGCATTATACATCTCATACCCTTTTTCTGGGAACAACCCAATCGCCCACACGAATCCTGGCGGCAACGGACTCCCCGTCGGCAACTGAGGCACTCCGCGTCGTTCCACTGGCCATGCGAGAATACGTTACCGAAGAGATTTGGATTACACTGCTCTCCTTGATACAGCGAGGTCACTCTGTAAACTTCATGTTCTCTCCATCGCACTGCGGTATCCCACGCAATGAGGCAGCTGACGACGAAGCCATGATTGCACGATCCCTCCCGCAGGAGGGCGGCCCAATCTGGCACGTGGACTTCCTCGCTGCAGTCAGGTGGCCGTACTGGAGGGATGCCCAGAAGAAAAGGAAGGGCGCGTACACCGCATTACAGGCGCCCGTCGGTGTGGCAAGGGCTCTATTCCTGGCACGAACCGGACAACGTGCCACGAGTGGCGGCTCTGCGCAAAGGCACGGTGCGATTCCTGCCCACTACTCGACAGGCCTGCGCGTGCCCTTCGTATCACAAGTAACCCTCTGTGTCGGTGGCGCCGTCCCTCCCTCACCGAGGAGACCGGCCCGCCGCTGCCTCCGCCAGAACCTCTTCCCGACGTGAGCGCCGCAAATCATTGCCGAACAGCGAGCGACGGATTGACGTCATCCTGCCCAACCTGCAGCAGAGTGCGCTCGTTCGTCCACAATATGAGGGCGCATGTCCGACGTGCTCCGCCTGGCGTTCCGATAGTTGGAGAAGGCCTCCCATGCGGATGCCACAATGATGCCACCGTCTTCTTAACAGGCGCCTCGCGCACAGGTTGCCACAGAAGGTGCCAGCAGGTAAGACACGCAGGAAGCACAAGCGCGGGCACTCGAGAAGGACCACGAGAGACTTCGCTTCATCCACTGCAGAAATGCCCCCGTCGTTGGCAATTGGGAATGCGACTGTTTGGGAGCGCCCCAGCCCGCACGACGGCACTTTTCGGACGGAATGCTTGCCACTTTTGTACGGACGGTCCTTGCGCTACTCACTCGTTATTGTAACAGCATACAGCAAAAACAAGATAACAAGTTGCTTTGCGATGAATGTTGGCTAGCCTTCCCATGGACCAGTAATTCAATTGGTTTGCGGGGATCTCCTTTTTTTGTTATTGTTACTTTGCTTTTTTGTTGCTGTGAGCGCTGCACCTCCTCTTGTGTGCGCGTACCCTCAGTGAGGGGTGCCGACACGACGGACCGCTCTCGCCGTATGTGCATGCGGTGGAGCCTTGTGTGCCGCTCCTGTTTGCTTCTCCCTCCTCCATCTGTGTGTTGGTGTTGCGGCAGGGCTGTGTGTGTGTGTGCCTGTTGCCGTGGATTGGAGTGTGTGTCGTGCGTGGTGTGCGGCGTACGGTGCATGCCTGGCCGCCGCCCTGTCCTTAAGTGGTGTGCCCTCTGTGTGTGTGTCTGCCGCACCTCTCGTCTCCCCTGTTGCTCTCCATGTCCCTCACTGTGCAGATCAGCTCCACACCACCGAACGACCACACTCACGATGATGACGTGCCGTCTGCTGTGCGCCCTGTTGGTGTTTGCCCTGTGCTGCTGCCCGTCTGTGTGCGCGGCAGAGTCTACTGCGCATACTGAAGTTAAGGCTTCTGTCGCCGCGAGTCCACAGTCCCCTCCATCGGTGACACTAACACAGGGGAAAAGTGAGCCAGGGTCGTTAGGTAATGGGTCTGTTGCGGACCTGGGAAGTACTGCAGTAGATGGACCAGCCTTGACCGCTGCAGGTCGGGAATCAGGTGACGTGTCCAACACGTTACAAAATCATGGTCCTGACGGTACTCCAGGACCAGAAATCAGCACAAGACAATCCGCAGAAGAAGCAAATCAGGAAGCCGAAGATCCTGCCGAGACGACCACGACGACGACTACAACACAGGCACCAACAACGATAACAACCACTACAACAAAGGCACCAAGTGATACGGCCATGAATACAGAGGCGCTAACCACAACGACGACCACCCGCGCACCGTTACGTCTTCGCGAAATCGACGGCAGCCTCAGCAGCTCTGCGTGGGTGTGTGCCCCGCTGCTGCTCGCCCTATCCGCGCTGGCGTACACCACACTTTGCTGAAGAATTGTTTGTAAGCTGTGCGTGCCAGCACCCAACCGCGGGGATTTGTGCGTGCCAGCTGTTGGGATCCGATGTACTAAATAATAGGATAAAATAATGATTGTGTTTCGCTTTGCTTGCTTCGGCTGCCATGATGTGTGCTCCATTTTGCTGCTCTCACATCCGTCACGTGGAACGCATTCCAGGCACACTTACAAGCGCGACACACACACGACTGTTTGCATCGATGCACTGTTGAGGATGGGTGCATGCGCACTGGAGCCATTTGTGTGCAGCTCTTTGTTTTTTTTTTTGTTTTTACTGTTTTACTTTATTGCTTTTTGTTTGCTTTTTTTTTTTTTTTTGTTTTATTATTATTTTTTTTGTGTGTGTTTCCTTTTGTTTAATTTTTGCATGTCGTTGTGCTTTTTTAAAATTTAATTGGTTTAATATTTCTCATGGACTGCGTGTTGCTTCTGCTGGTGGCTGTGAGTGGTGTAGCGTTCTTGCAATTCTCTTTTGCTCTGCGTTGACGTGTTGTTAGTTTGCGCTGAAGGCTACACGTAACTGACAGGAGTGATGGCGATGATGATGGCTGGCCGTGTGCTGCTGGTGTGTGCCCTCTGCGTGCCGTGGTGCGGTTTATCTGGAATTGCGGCCGACGGTGTTGGCGGTGGCGATGGCAGTGCGGATGAGGACTTACTGTTGCAGTGGCGTGCTTGGCTGCGGAGGGAATGCGCGGAGGAGGTCAGCAGGAGGACAGGAGGCAGTGGGAATGCGTCCGCCGTCGAGGAGTGTGTGCGTCAGGCAATGGAGAGTGTGCGTGCCGTTGTGGATGGCCGTCGTCGTTGGAGACGTCAACGGATTGCTGTTGTTGCTGCTTCTGCTGCTGCGGCTGCGGCTGGAAAAGGGGATGTCAGCACGGACAAGGATGGCCAGGCAAGGAATAAAGAGGTTTCGCCACCCGAAATAAAAGATGAAAAGCCGGTGGCTTCAGGACAAGAATCAACAGATGCAACAAGAAGAAAGGACCAGACGACACAGGATCCTTCATCTGCTATTGTGTCGCGTAAAAAACTAATTTCCGATCAAAAACAAGAAGAAGATGAAGACAACGAAGATGAAGAAGCGGAGGAAGAAGCGAAGATACGCGAAACACCACCACCGGTAGTACTACCGCCAGCAGCA